>NW_024884755.1:14397685-14464640 GCF_019232065.1 Centrocercus urophasianus
ACACCTAGTCCAATGTGCTTTGGAAGGCAAAATTCCCACTGAAAGCAATGCTTAAAAGTTTCTCTGAAAGATCTGTTAATAGGTGTGAAAAGAAAGGCAGCAAAATTAGATGAGCAATCTAAGCCTTATGCAGAGGGGTTGCAAGTGGCATAAAGTGCATTCATCAGCTTAATCTTTCTACTGAGGCAATAGGCAGCTCACATTCAAATGTGTCCTTGTGCACTGGTTAGTCTGAGGCAGAGAACTTGCAGTCCTGCCTTTAGGAAGCCACCAGCACAGTGTGTGGAGGCACAGCCTGCACCACATCTGTTTGCTTTGCCTTGAACATCATCATTCTGATACATTTGTTTACTGCTGGTTTTTCTTCAGAAGTCTATTTTCTTGTGTGCCTCACTGCACATTAATTCTTGAAGTGAGTAAACTGATCATAATGCTCTAACCTGCATAGTGCAGGATGGAGGCCACAATTTCCCCAGTAGTTTTTGCTCTGAGACCCAAAATCATGCCTGGATTGTAAATTCCCTCTTTTCCTCCCCCTTTAACATGGGTGTCCTTAAACTTTCAGGTCTTCCCAATTAGATGGTTTATGTTGTTAGTGGCAGTTGTGCCTGTGTTGTACAGAGCTCATACAATATTCCTCGTTTATTGACGTATTTAACCGCTGTCATGCTGAGAAAGGATGGCTGCTCAGTAGCTCTCTTGAGTGAGGATTTATCAAGCACAAGTCTTCTGAGGCCAAGGGTGCAAGCAGCTTTCCACAACTCTCTGTCAGCAGTATTAGTATCTAATTCTGTCTGGGGCACAGTAATGTGATTTCTGTAAGGATTCTATGACCAGAATGACTTTACTCGTGGTGATGCCAGATTACTGTGTACCTGCCCCTTTTCCCTTCCTTTTTCTCTTGTTCCTGCTTTCGTACTTCCCTTTTGGTTTTATCAAAGGAGTTTGTTGTACTGCAAAGTGGATCAGGGAACTGATCCTGCTTAAAAACCACCTGATGTTAAAGCCACACAGATCAGTCTCCTGACAGGTTCATGCTGTGGGAACCTGCAAGGAAGAGATGAGCGACACTACCATGAGCTGGTGGCAGTACATGAAGTCTTTAATCACATAACTGTGGTCTGAGGGACTTGTGTGTGATGCTGGCTGGGCTCTCTGTAATCAACAGGGAAAAACTACTGCAGCTCTTCCAAAAGCACACAAAAGAAAGCACAACACTGAGACCTACTGAAGAAGGGCTGTTTGGTAGGAAGGTGCAGCCCAATCTGGGAAGCAATTTCTGTTTTGTGAAGGGAGTGCACGAGAAATCAGTACATGTAAAATCTGTCTACCCACCTTATTTTCTTCTGGCTCCCTGCTCTTTTGGTCTATGACCCTATTTGTAACAATGCCAAGCACCCATGATGCTGGGAGTGGGGTCTGGGAGCATCTCTTTTTGGAAGGATTGTGTGACTTTAATGTGCCTTGGCTTCTGCTTTGACTTTGGCAAGGAACTCTCTTTGAACCATTTCACTGGGTTTTTTTTGTTTGTTTGTTTGATGGGAAAATTAGGCATATGAAGCAAACAAGCTTGCCTGAAAACCAGGCTAATAGTGTGGTAGAAACAGCTCTCCAAATATTTTGCTTAATTCGGTCAACCCTCTTTTGTTTGTGCACTCTTGATTAGGTTTAGTAAGATAATGGTCTGGCTTCCCCAGCTGCCTTTTGACACCCTAAGTAATTTGCAGACCTGTAGTGCTTCATGCAGCAAGCACTCCCATTTTCTGTTCTCTGTCCTCACTTTTGAACTGTAACTCAGAAATAACTACAACTGAAGTAACTGAAGTGGGTGTCTACAGAAATTCTTCATTTTTAAGCTCTCTAACAAATACTAAGCCATGGAAAAATAGCCTGATCACAGACAATACTTCTGTAGCCAAGATCTTGTCCAACTTGTAAGTTTACTCCCCTTTGCTGATGGATCCCTGAGACAGGGAAAAGATGAAAATCTAAATCTATTCTGCATTTCAACGTGTCAATCCTTTTGTTTGTTTGTTTTTGGTTGTTGGTTTTTATTTGCAAAGCTTCCAGTTAGTCTTGAAAAGGAACTTAGTCTGATCTTGAGAAAGAAACGTGGAAAGGAGAACTGAGATGTTCACAAACATCTCCACATTCATGCTTACTCTGCTCTTTGCAGTTTGTGTTTCAGTGTCAGTAAGTTCCCTCTTGGGCACCAGCAGTGACACCAGGATGATATTTCCATTTACAGCCACTGGAACCTAAGGCCTTTTTATGGTGCCTTAGTTGTGCCTCTCTGTGTCTGCTTGAAACAGGTTTCTTGACTGTAAGAAGCTTACTTAACCCAAGGTTTAAAGCTATTTTTATCCAGCATTAAATGTGCATAGAGAGAAAAGGCATTGAGAGATAGGACAGCACTGTTTTTCCTCAAGGTCTCCTTCATGCTTCAGAGAAGTGAAATGCTATTTTCCAAAAGAATTCAGAGAAGATGCAGGTATCCTGCACATCCACACTGCCTGAGTCAACTGGGAGTGATAGAGGCTGATTCACCTGTAGAAGCCCACTGGTGTTGTCTGAGATCTTACTGAGTTCTATCAGTCTCGTGGAAACTTCTTCCCAGACCACTGCTCCTGCACTGTAACATTAAATGTGAGCCCTCCCACGGTCACCTGAGGGATGACGTGCCAGAATTGACAATATTTTAGTAAAATATTGAAGCATATGTGCTTTTTAATACACAGACCCTTTGTACAACTTGGAGTTTATCAGAGCCCTTTATGCTTTGGTTCCCCAATAGTAATTAGAGGTGCTTATGGAGGTGCCAAGCTGCTGGGCTTTGTTTTGCAGAATTTTAAGCATTGAGGTAAAGATGACTGAGCCAATTTGGCAGGCTGTATGGAGCAGCAATAATGCTCCTAACAGACAGTTTCACTCCACCTTAAGTGAAGCAGCATGTCTGTTGCCATTGTGAGCTTTTAATCATTCCAATTACAGTGCTTTTCTCATCCTGACAGCTGGCGTGCAGTGGAGTCCCTTGTTAAGGCTTGCATGTATGGTAGGGTTTTTATTTTATTTTTAAGTCAAGTGAATGACCACAAGGCCAAACACAGACCCAACACCACCCAGCAATTTGCTCAGCTGGAAAGTTTGCTGATTTCATACAGCAGATGTCTAATGCAATATCCACTGTAATGTGTGTAATAACTGCTCTTGTGGGCTGCAGCAACACAAAGCATGCTGAGTCCAGGGGGTTATTAGAAAGCCACCATTTTGGGTTAACAGGGGCTTCATTAAAAAAGCTGTTTCTTGTAGCTGGGTGTTTAGCAACACAGGCTGTTTGGCTTTAGAGTCAGAATTGGGAATATCAATGGTAACAGAATAAAAATGTATATGAATCTATAGAAAACAATGGTCTGCATCCCAATAAAGAGATGATGTCTCAAGTGTTACTCAGCCTCACTCCAGCATCTCCTGAAAGCCACAATGTGCTGACTTCTCAAGTGAGGCAAATGCACAGGTTTTGGCTAATGGAGGAGAACTCTTTCCCCTTCCTAGGTCTGATATTTTCACTGAAAATGTTACTTCCTCAGAAGCTTTATGAACAAAGGGGCAAAATCCATTTCTGCTTACGATGAAGATTCCTCTAGGAATCATAATTTGCCTCTTCCAGCCATGTACCAGGAGTAGATTCTGTTGCTTTTGTGTAGATTCAGCGCCAAAGCCTGAATGAGGGCTGTGGGTTTCACTCTCCACCAGGCCTTTCATCACTTGTGATGGGTCAAAGATTGAGTAGCATCCAAAGGCCAGAGAGGAAGTTCAGCATGTGTTTTTCTCTTAACAGCAGTGCCAACTCATGCAACTCCCTGGTTGACCATCCAGTGACCTGAACTGGGAACTGGTTAGCCTAAAAAGTATTTTTTTTTTCTTTTTTTTTCTTTTGTTCTCAGCACGGTCTGTTTTTTCTTTTAGCTTGGGTTAACCAAATGGCCAGTAGATGCTTCTTCTGGCACAACAAGAGGTTGGTCCAGATTGCACTAAGTCAGTTCCTACAGCCACATTACCCAGTATCTTACTCCAGTGTCACTCAATTCCCAGGAGTTCCTCAGAATGTCTTCAGAACTATATTCTCCAAACAGTCCTGAGTTGAGAACCTCCACTTAAAGTGCACTAAATCAGATGCACAAAGCCTGTTTGAGGAGAAGCAAGTCATTGCGTTTGCCATCCTGCCCCATTAACACAACCTGACTTATGCACCAAAATCAGCTGTATGGCAAAGTCCCCTGAAGGCTGGGGAACCTGCTGAAGAGTAAGTCTATACCAGCTTCTCTGAGAGTCTTTCCTTTTAATCCTAGCATGCCTCACAGCTCTGTGGAGCTGGCTGCTTTGACCTTTTTTATGTTGAAGCTATAGCTTCTCTTTGGTGCTGAGCTGGAACCGTAGCTGCTGGTGTCTTCTCTAGCAATCAGGGACTTTCAAGTGTTGGCTTCACCTCCACACAAACAACGATGAAGGAGCCAAGAAATGTGAGGAAAACACAAACACCTGATGAGAGATGTGTCAGGGCTGTGGTTTTACACCTGCCTCCTGTGCTCTCCTCCTCCCCAATGTAAATTTCTCTTTGAAAGTTGCACAAAAGGAATTGCTATGAGATCTTTCTCCTCTTCTAACAGTGCAGAGCTGCAGGCTTTCTTTTTTATAGGACCCCACAGAAAGTGCCTGCAGGACAATGTGATCACCTTCTGTGTATCCTGGGAGCTAATGGCCCCCTTTGAGGTGTTGCATGTATTCCAGCAAGCCAAGGACTGCTGGTTGCTGTAAGCAGAACTTTGCAGAACCAATCTTGGCACTTTTAGAAGTGAAGCACTGCTTTCTTTTTTACCTCAATCCAGGATTCAGTCTTGCTTGAAGACGGCTTAAATTCCCAATGAATTCACCATGCACGACACTGGATCTCAGGTTTGCTTTGCTCCAGCAAGACCACAGAAAGACCTTGAAAACCTGCTCAAAAGGGCAGCTTTGCTGGGTGCTGAGCAACCTCTGCTTGTATTCTCTGAGTTCCCTGCCCCTATCCAAAGAAGGTGGCTTAGCAAGCACAGGGAGAAGGGGCTTCAAAAGAAGAATTTGTGTTTAAAAGGCACTTCTGTGTTGCTTCAGATCTACATCTATTCAAAAAGGCTAGGGATTGCTATGGCAACCCCAATCACAAACTGTGAAGGGTTCATACTGAATCCCAAAAAGGTTCAAGCTTTAAGGGCTCTTCTCTCTTCCTCTTCTTTCCCATTTTCCCCATCACAGAAATCACTTCAGAGCAGATGGGCCTATAGCAGTGTTATCATGGCCTCTTTGTGCACTGGCAGCCCTTTGTTCCTTGGCTTCACAAGGCTGAGCAAATGCAGCTGCTCCTGGAGTCGGTGGGAATATCAGGTGTTTGCTTTCCAATTACTTAAATCAGCAGGATCCTTGCAATGCAGTCACCCAGCTGGATGGTTCTGCTCGCTTCCAGATTGCCTTGCTGGGCTCAGGTCTATGGCTGCCAGTCTTGCCTTACCCTGTTTGGAAAGGCACTCTCACAACAGCAAGAAATCTCTGTGGCAAAATTCTAGGGCTCTGAGAGATGAGCTCTGTTAAATCTTGAGGAGGCAGTGATTTAAAAGAACTTTGTCTCGCCTACATTACCCAGACTAGTTGGGGATGCTCCATCCTTGGAGGTGTTCAAAGCTGGGTTGGATGGGAGTCTGGGCAATGTGATCTGATGCCTGATTTAGTGGTTGGCAACCCTGCCCACAGCAGAAGGTTGGAGCTTGATAATCTTTGATGTCCATTGCGACCCAAGCTATTTCATGTTTCTGTTCTTTACGGCCTGCTTCTAAGGTTAGTGATCTGACTGCAGAAACAACTCATTGGCTCCATGCTCATTTCTTGACACAGGCTGCAGGAGTACTGTGAGCTTCCGTGGGTGGGAACTTATTTGACTCCTCCTTGGGTTGGGATGGTTTTGGCCATCTGGCTGCTTGCTTGGTCCCACTGTGGATATCTTTTCATGGTGGCATAATTGGACTTGTAATTTTTTATCCTTGTCCCACTTATGCAAATAGGGTGTTCACACAAAGCTCTGTCCATCTGATGATCTTTGTGGTGAGCAGGAGATTCAGGGAATTCCTTTGCTTGCCCTCAGTGTAGAGGAATATCTCCTGGTGACCTCTCATCGTGTTGCACTTCAGAACCATGTTCCTCTACACTAGAGTGCAAAGAGCATTTTTCTTCAACTCACTGGCCTTCATGTCCCTGATGGACAGGATGAGTTCCTACACAGATAATATTTTCTGTGCCATGAGGGAGAATATCTCCTGTATTTGCAGTGAGTAAAACTCGGTGCTATCAGGGACTCTGTGGCTGCTCAGTTCACCTTTCTGCTACCAGAATTTACCATGAGATGATTAACTGACTGAAAGCAGAGCTTTCTTTATTGCTATGCTCCAGATTTTTCCTGATTTATCTCAGTTGACTTTGTCCATTTGTTGAAACAAATCCCTCTAAGTCTGTCCTTTACATGAATGGGTGTGGTGTGCACGTTTTATGGAACGATACATTTGCACTTACATCCTTTGGCTGAAAGCGTAGCCAGCTGGATGGGTGGGGGGATTTCCTGCCTCACAGCAGCTCAAACAGGAAATAGGCACTGTTCAGCCAGAAAGACTTTTTCAATTCACTAGAAAACATGCCGCGTGAGCTTCCAGGCATATCTGGCTTTGATTATCTTGTACTTGTTGGATCAGATGGAAAGAGATTTTAATTCTTTTAGTTTTGAACAGAAGTAGCAGTTCAGGCCAAAAGCAAATGGGGACAATCTGAGGAATTACCAGCAGAAAGAAAATTAAGATGGTGTGAGGTATTTCATTGTTATTGCCTGATTGAGCTTTAAAGAACAGAATGTACAGTACTTAGTCATGCCCTTGGATGATTGTTAAATCAAGAGGTTGGTTCAGCAGCACCTTCAGTGCCTGCTGTGGGAAGATCTTTTGTGCAGACGCTGGGTTTGAGCAGCTCTCACATCGTATTTCTAGCAATGAACACTGCAGAGTATGAACGAAGACCCTTCCACCTCAAACACACAACGTGTTTGCAGGGCAGAACAGTCCTGCAAAAATTCTAGTGTCAGTCCTATTAACTTTGCATTAAAGTGAACAAGGAACTACATTTTCTGGGCATAAATCCAAGGTAGAATGTTTTAACCACATCAAAGTGTTTTGTGTTCTGGTGACTCTTTCACATGCTAACAGGTGAAAACCAAGGACAGCACTAACTGTCCTTTCCGGTGGCACCACAAATTGGCGCTGAGTTTTGACACGTTTTCTCTGAAAGATCTGTAAAGGCTTTTAATGTGCAAGACCCTGGAGCTTGTGCAAATCAGGGGCCAAAAGTCTAATTTGCATGTTTGCCATGACTATAAGGGCTCAATTAAACTCAATAGGTGTTTGGGGATTAGTAATACTCTGGGGCCAGCGGAACAGAAGTGTGAGGGGGTGGGAGGTGGTTCTAATTTTGTGATTCCTGCCACTGTGAACCCTGGCTGACATATAATTAACTTTCTTGATTAGCACCACTGAATAAAAGTATGAATGAACTGTGCTGGGTTGCAGGGTGGGCAGTGAAGCCTTGCAGATAGAACAGTTGGTAATGAACTTTTGCTAGCCAGAGGCTTGGCATGACTTCCTTTTCCCCTGCTTATGCTTAAGCTTATGCTTAAGTCAGTGCCTCCTTCCTGAGCTGGAGGCACAGTCTCACCAGGAGTCAAGGTAGTGGTGCCGTCCTGCTCATACTGCCTTTTTTCTGTCTGCAGGCAAAACAAGCAAGGCAATCCATCTCTTCCCCAGAAAGCAGGAATAAGTAGCTGTAGAATCCTACAGGGCAGATGGCTGATTAAAAAAAAATAATAGAATCCATTCAGTTTACATCTCCCTCGTCAAAAATAAAGGAATATAAGAGCTCATTATTACAGAGCCCCATGCAGGAGCTTAGCAGATAGCAGCAGCAACAGCTCAGATTATTGGTGTATTTATAATAAAGTCTTTTAAGTCTGCTACGTGGAAAGATTTGTGAGTCAGCAAACACAGCAGATAGATCTGCAAGGGACAGGCAGCACAGAGAGGGAAATTGACAGGGATTATTCAACACTGAGCATGCCTGAGTCTGTTTCAGTTTCCTTTAGCTATAAATATTGTTCTGGGAATGAGAGGTCCACTATTTCTAATTTCTTTGAAAGCTCAGTGCGTAGAAGGCAAAGAGAAGTGTTGGTTTGTGACAGATTATAATAGAGCAGGTAGGGCTGACCAAATAGGCTGGAATGCAGAGAACTGTGCGCTGGGATATTCTACCAAATCACCCATTTATCCTTTTCACCTATGTTTGGAAATATATTGTATTTTACAGATGCATTTTGCAGTGGGTTTGAGGGAACTGGTTGACTTTGTGATAGGTTACAGCTGGAGATATCAATTTATAGCTCGTAAGAATGAGGGCCCTTAATCCTGTTCAGTCTGGAAGTTCCTTGCAAGACTGAGACCACAGAGGGCCCAAAAACAAAGGGCAAAAACAAATGTCTAGCTGACAGTTATTTAGCACTTAATATCATTTTTCTTCACTCAGGAAAACCTCTATGATATATAATTTTTTTGCATTTAAGCCTTAGGCAAAAGCTGAATTCCATTTACTGCTGTAACCAGAAAGTAGCTGCTGAATGCTACAGCCTAAAATGGAGATTTTAATGAAACAGATGCCTGGCTCGTACCAAAAGTTGGTTGAAGTGGGATGCTTAATTCACATTAGTATCTTTAAAAGCTTTTTCTAAACACAGATTCTAATCACTTCTGCTCACTGATGGTCCCTTCCTGCTTTCTTTAGCAGCAGTAATCCAAGTAACCTGGACAAACTCCAGCGTGGGTAATTATGTTCTCCTGGCCTAATTTCTTCTTGTTGTTTCAAATGGATGCTATTTTTGGTCTGATATCCTAAAGGAGCAATTGCTGCTATGTGCACTCTTCAAGACTTTGTGTTTCATTTGAGTTAGCTGTGGCTGGAGATGCAGCATATCTTGAGTACATTGTGGCATGTTTATAAACTTAACAATCCCTTTCGTAGGGATAAAGTGGGAAGGCAGCTAGTAAATCTAGCCCACATTTTACAGCATCTACTTCAATTATTTTTGGTTGACATTTATCAGATATGTATTAGATATAATCTGGCTGCTTAGCATAGATGCATACTCTGTGATGTGCTCACAGCACTTCAGCACTTCTTGGCATTCACCACTGACTTTGGAGAGTGCTGGTAGTTCTGCCAAATACTGGGTAATGAACACTTCAGCTGAGCATTTACAGCTCGTTCCTGGTTCCAGCTGGTCAGCCTGTACCTGCAGCACACCAGTGGGTCCTGGAACTGTGTGTCCTCCAGCAGGACTCAGCACAGACAGACCAGCACACCCAGCATGAAGCAAAACGTGAGATTAACCCTGCTTGATTTGTTATGACGATCCCCAGACGAGGCAGAGGCCTGAGGAGATTGCAGAGGGATGGAGCAGATCTGGTGGATCAGCCTGGGGTTATCAGCTGAATCAAACATTAACTAAATTAACCAGGCCTCCTTCCACATCTTGATGTCTGCTCTGAGTGTTAAGTATGTACTTACTTGCATTGCTGTGTTACCTACTTATTTTACTAAATCTCATCCTTCACATGGTACTTATCTGCCCTTTTTCACACATTGCTGGCTCATTCTATGACCTGTGCTCCTGGCAGGCTCCCTGCACCAGGCAGGCAAGCACAGGAAAAGAGCAAGGTGGGACCAACATTCCAGGGATAAGTACAGGAAACAAAGAAATGGATGTGGGAAAGGGTCAGAAGGGAAATGGATGTCAAAACTCATGATTTGAAGAAGGATGGGATGGGAAGTGGGAGGGTGACTGGAGAGGAAGAGAAAAGCTGCTGCAGGCAAGAAATGTAGCAGTAGAGTATGCCAAAGCTCTATGGGAGGAGAGTGGAAAAGTGAGCGAGTGTGTGCGTAAAAGAAAAAATGCAATCTCATCAATGCTCCAGCCGTGCTGACATTCCTTCTCTTCTTTCCCTACAGTGCCCAAAGTAGAGCTGCAATCACTGACAGTAAAAACTTCTTGTTTTGTGTCAGATCGCAGGCACTCAGACATTGTGCTTTCATTAGTGTAGTAAAAAGCCACCATGAATTATATGTGTTTGGCTACACAGGTCTTGTTCTTTGCTCAGACACAGGTGCAATTGCTGTTTTAAACAGCCAAACTCAGAGAAATGATGCACAAAATGGGACAGCTCATTCCCTGATGCTTTGGTTGTGGACAAACTTGACCCAACATCTTTTAAAATCACATACCTTTTTCTTTGTTGCTAGCAAAAGTGTGAGTTGTGAATGCCAAGTAAGGTCACCAATTCCTTGAAATAAGAACATAATATAATTAAAACTACTTGCAATCTGTGCAAGAATCGTTGTAGTCTATGGTTTAATATCTTGAATAAAGCACTCCTGTGATTCTGAGAAGGATTCATCAAGCATCTATTCCACCCCAAGCAGAGCCTACTGTGGTGTTTTCCAGAGACAGTTATGATTACGAGAACTGAGGAGAGGTTGTGCAGTCACTTTCAGTTGGCTTCCAGGATGCCTTTGTTACTGATTTCATGAGTAATCTAAGTAGGTTGTTTTTTATTTCCTCTGTACTTCAGTGGATAGAGAAGTGGAAAACCCCCTTGCAAATTAATCTGCCTTGAACTCTGCCTATTCTTGGCATTATCATTTTTGCTTTTGTTTCAGTGCACTGGGTTCATGCTTCAGCCCTGAGAAACTAAGGAGCTATCAAAGACCTTTGGTCTCCCAGGTCCAAATGTTCAGTAAAGCCCTTTCTTTATGTAAGCACTGACTTGAAATAACACATCCATATCTTCTGAAAGGGACTGAGAAAGAAGAAACACTGCAAGAAGACTTTCTTCAATGGGAAATGCATGTAAGAGAAACACGATTAAAAGTTTACAGCACTGCTGCCACTATTGAGTGTTCAACAGGAAGAAAGTGTTACAGTGGCATTTTCAGAACTGCATCATCATTAAGCAGTTGATGATGATAACCATAGTGATGTTGTCTTTCTCCAGCCTTTTATCTTTGATGAGTGAAAGCATGTCACTCATGTTCAGTGTCAAATTTATCATGCTGCCTCGGAGTCAATATCAGTGCAGGGCTTGTGGTTAATGGAACTGGAATCATTTGGTGTTTACCTGGATTCACCTCACAGCATCATTCTGGAGGAGAAAAAAAACCAAACCATTTAAAATACCATTTTTATCCGGTGAGACTTTACTTACACTGGAGTGGCCTCAGCCAATTTTCTCACATTCATAGAGCAAGAAAACGTCAGAATTTCAGACTGAAGAGGCTTTTCTGGAGCTATCCCAGGTCATACGTTTTGTCCCCAAAGGTTAGACACAACCAAAGAGGCTCTCATCATCTTGAGCCATTTCCTTCCTTTCATCCTTGTAGGCACGTCCATCTGTAACACCGCTTTCATCTAGTTTGATTTCATTTTCATCTTTTCCTTCCATCTCTGTTACTGAAATGATGCAAAATACCACATTTGTATCAGGAAAATGAGCTGAAGAGCTGATATATGTCTGCAAACTGAAACTTCTCCTTTAGGGCCAAATGTGGAAGTCGAGATGAGTCCCATGACAAAAATCCAGTGATAGCTCCAAGAGGAACGCCTTCCAAGGCCATCCCATCCACTGCCTGGATGCTTTGCTTCATGGTGTGATCCATGCACGACAGATCCAGCAAAAGGCACTCTGTCTTCCAGTACTGTTGGGAGTAAGTCAGGTTTTAGAGAAACAATATCTGCACTTTGTTCTTATATCCACGCATGGAGCAGAGTTGGTACAGGTAAGAGGGAGTAGGCGCAGCTCTAGCACAGAACAAAAGGCCAGAAGAGCTCCTCTGTCAATGGAGGGAGTATTTTCCTCCCACTCACTGCTTTTCTGCTGACAAAAAAGAAAATAGTCAGTGAAAACAGATTTTTTTTCTTTGGCCTGTTTAGCTCCAAAACTGACATTTGAAATTAGAATATTTGTTTCCATTTCTTCCACGTTTTCTTGGCTTTTGTGTGATTACACAGTAAACTCAACGTATGGTGGAGTTCATGTAGAAGGTATTTGTAATGCCTAAAGCAGTGAGCAGTGCAGAGAGTGCCCTGTCAGATAATTAAAATAACAGTGTTCCTTATTCCTTATCACTGTTCTAGACTTGAAACCAACATCTTTTCAACTTTTATTGGCTCCTTTTTTATGTTGCACAAGGAAGGAGCTGAATTTCTGTTCCTATCCTTACGTTTAGGAGCTACAAACAACCTGTTTCATACATATTCCCCCAACCTGCTGAAAAACAGGAACACGTACTCAGCCTCTCCATTTCTGGGGTTGAGCAGAGGTCAGATCTCAGAGCTCCGCAGTACGTTCTTTGACTTGTGCTCACACAATTTCCTGTGTAGATGTAGGAAGGGGACTGAAGAGATGTTGGTGTTTCTTGTTCCAGCCTCAGTGCCGTTGTTCCTTGCACAGCAGCAGCCGGCTGTCTGGGTATTTCTCTGATAAGTACTTGAGCTAATTTTTCATTCTTATCAGTTCAGATGGCTCATTTGTAAGAGGTTTCAAAACCTAATTTCAAATGGGCAAAAAATAATCCTATCAAAAGGTTCTTAGGATTATAAAAGCATTGGTTGAGCAGACCTGGTTTTTTGTCGGAGAAGCACGGAGTGCTCCAGGTGCAGTTAATACTCTGGAAAAGCTCTTTATAAAGAAGGTGCAAGACCCCTGAATCAAAGTTCTGCGTATATTGCTGTTCCTACTCTCTGAGCTCCTCTGGGGTTTAGAAAAACACAGCTTAAAGTCATGTTGTTAAGCTGAGTTCAGAGGTGAAGCGATGCACTGTGGGTGCTGTCATGTTGTGATGTGGGGAGGCACTGTGCACTCAGTTGCACACACACAGCCCAGATGCACCCTTACTGCACAGTGCTGCAGAGCTGCAGCTGGGGCCCTTGGCTTGCTGATTTCTTGCTGTTTGGGAAAATTGAAGTGTCACAGTGACCGGTGTTAATGGATTCAGTAAAAGGTCAGCAAGGCATATAAGCAATGAAAAACAACTCTAATTGAGGCTGCTCTGCTGTTCTGGTTGGTTTGACTGAAATCTTTCCAAAAGGACAAGTGTCACAGAAGTGACTCGGGATGTTCCGCAGGAAGAGAGAAAACAGGACCCAAGTTACAACATTTTTACTAAATTTAGTCACAATCATGAGACCCATCCTCAGGGTCTGCAGCTCTGGGCAGAGCAGAGTGACCCATTCCTAGCTGCCAGGCATAGCTGTTAATTTGGTCTTTGTGGGGCTGGTTACAGAGCAATTAGCACTTTCCTCCTAAGAGCCTCCTAAGAGCCTCCAAGGAGCAAACAAGTTTTAAAACCTGTAAGGAAAGCAGCGTAGTTCAGGTTCAGTCCCAGAAGCCCTCAACAGCTTCATAGTGAAGGTAAGACTCCTGTTTCACAGTACATTCCTTCCCCAAATTGGATTATGTCCACGAGATAAAAGAAGATAAACAAGTGCCATTGTGGTACACCATTTTCTCACCTTCAGTATCCCCTCCCCAACTGTGACATCTGACCTGAATGTATTTTCTGCTCTATATTGCACTGTCACTAAGTGCACAACAATTCTTCAATTACTGGAGAACAGGGAAATCTGTCAGATGTTCCATGTCCTTATGATTCATTAAGGTTGGAAAACAGCTGTAAGATCATCTAGTCCAACCCCATCCAGTCCTACCATGCCTACTAACCGTGTGTCTCAGTGCCCCATCTCTGTGAACACCTCCAGGGATGGTGACTCCACCATCACCTCCCTGGTGTTGTCTGGGTGTTTCAGTGTTTATGTACTTCAACTTTATACATCCATTTATTTTCAGACCATAGTAATAAGTAGTTTCACATCTTCAAAGTGCTGTACAGGTAGTATCCCACTTAATCTAGGAAGGGAAAACAAGAAAATGATCAGTAACATAACTAAATGATTTAATTTTTTGAAAGAGCTCAAGGCTTAAGGGAATTATGGACTCTGTGGTGAGCTAAAAAGTGAGGGAAATAAGCTGGGTCCTGAATCTGCCCAAGGTTTCTAGCAGACAAAATGAATTGTGCCACTCTTCATATATAGTCCAGAATGCTTTTGCCAGGTAAAAGGGAAGAAACTGCACAAATTGCTGAACTGAGATCATGGGAAACAGAGCTCACCTTTCATTACCAGCAGGGTGATGGGGCTGTGATTGCTGGTGCAGGAAAACCACCCTCCCCAAAGCCTCTGACCATCACCATGTGAGGCCTTCCACGGGACTGGGGAGCTCTGGATGTTCTGCCCCAGCCTTACCTCGCCAGGATCCTGCTCTCCCTGGTAACCACCCAGCCTTCCCTGGTGCAGCCCTTTGTGACTGCTAGTGCTGCTATGCTGGGAATAAACGTCACATGAGGGAATAAATCAGAGCTGGGAGCATTTGAAGCCCAGAAAAATGCCCAGTTTACCAGTTAACACAGTACCCCTCACAAAGATCTTGGCTTGTTTTATTACATGGGATGCCAGTTGGATGAAAATATTTCTTTTTGGATAGTAGTAATAGAAGAGTAGGAGGACATGAGGTCATAGAAAGCTAAAATCTTTGCGAGAGCCAAGAGCTGGTGTGAATGCAGCCCTTTCTTTCAAGATCTTCAGCCATTCTCTGCATGCTTAGAAACACTTTCTCAAGAACTGGTTTTGAAGTGCTTCAGCACAAGAAAACCATTCCTCCTTCTGTCTGCTGAATACTGATTTACTGCTGGCAAGTTAGGGATTGAAAACAGTCCTCGTGGTCTCCTTTCACTGGGGTGTTTTTTCTTGTCCTTCCTCAGCTCTACTCCAGCTTTGATCCTATACAAGACTTGCCCTTTCTGTGGTGCTGCTCGGGCAGAAGAATGTCCCAAAGGCATTTTGTACACTGTTAATTAAGCAGTGTTAAGCAATGACAAGTGTATGTAAACATGGTCAGCATTATATTTGCTGCAGTATCCTACATAGCGATGTCAACACTGGCACCAGTCACAGCATGGATGGCTTTATATCCAGCTGGCTTGGGCAACAAAGCCATGTACCAGAGTGGCTTTGAAACCCCAATTTCCAAAGTGGGATAAAGCTCTTGGACAAAGTTTTCCATCCCTTGGTAAAGTTTTAGTAGGTCAGCTCTCAAATGTCAGGGTGCTGTTCAACTGTGAGACCTGCTTTAAGCTAGTGCCCATGTATGCTGGGTATTTTGCTCTTGCTCCAAACTCCTTTGCAATTAACTGTATCTTGAGAAGAAAAATATTTTTTTCTTCCACTGCTCCCTGAGGTTTATCTGTCTAAAAGCTCTCTCTGTTGCTCTGGGACACATCAGGATCATTTTAGGATCAGTTCCACACAGAGTGGCCTATCCTTCATCGAGGAAATCTCCACATGTTGCCTCGAGCCTGTACCCATTTATCACCTTTGCCAATACAGACGTAAGGGAAGTCTAGACTCATATGCAAACTGGCAATAATTTCTGAGCCAAGCTGTTTTATGTTGAAATGATGGCTCGTTAGGTTAAATTGCACCTTTAATGACATCTTTCAATCTATTTTGTTGTTTTCAGAGAATTAATTATGGAGACATTCCTGGTTTCTGGCATCATCTGATCTTGTCCATTGCTTGAATTATGGGATTATAGATGAACCTTTTGCATCCATAAAGAAATTAGTTTTCAGTGGTTCTCTTAGAGGTGAGCATTACAGAGCACAGGACTTCCCCAGTGCATACACTGCACGCAGCTTGGAAAGGTTTGGAAAATGTTGTGTCTGTGTAATAACTAGGCCATAAAGCATTTAGTGATTCACTCTAAAACAAAGTCTGCTTCACTCCTGGACCCCCATAAATCTCTGGATACTTACATGAACAGCTTTCTTTTTACTTATGATCGGAGTGGTGGTTTAGAATAGGGCAGGCTGAGAGGCAGAGAATTTGAGAATGCCCAGATCTGCTGTACAGACAATAAAAGTGATGTACTGTGAGATGCAGGGACTTAAATCTGTTTTTATGTGAGATGCTGAAATGGTTCTAAAAAGCTGTCATTACCAGTTTGTCTGACCTAGAACTAAAGGCGTGTTCAAAAATGAATCAAACCATCCTGAGCTTTGGGGGAATAACAGATGAAGTGTTGCATGGTTCACATGCTATTTGTTTCCCAGATATTGAATAAATGAAGGGTTGAATGAGGAGCAAATAATAAAAGAAAGCACAGGCACCCATCTAGCACATAATATCCAATGCTTTTGATAGCATCATTATAACTGTAATGTTATAGTTTTCTATCCTGATGTTTGTGGTATTGATATGAAATCATACGTGAGTTTTTCAGATACCACAGCATTTTTTTAGGCCTTTTATACATGAGATTAAACAGAATGACCCCTACAACGATTGCAGTCTTTGTAAGCATGCACTGCACACACAGCTATGGGAAAGGTGTCACATAATCTTTATTTTTTCTTTCTCTGAGTGAATTCCCTTGGTTATACAAAGTTTTTGGACCCAAGAAGTGAAGTCTGGGAGCTCTTTCCAGTTCTGAGTGGTCCCATACTGGAACAAATGTTACCATCTGCAGCAAGGTTCTCCAGAAGTCTTGTCAAAGAGGCTGCTGCCATCCCAACACAGGGCCAGGAGCTCACATTGAGGATTTCATTGGGGTCTCTCCCTCACCTTTGGCATGACACACTTTTATACCCATGAGCACGAGTAATTGATGTAATTAATTGTAGCCATGGTAAATATACTTCCGTAATTAATATCTGCATGTGTAATCTGGAAGGGATCAACACAAAGGCAGAATTATATCCACTAGTGTTTAAAGCTCTTTTTGGCAGTTATACGTTCTGCATGTAGATATTCAAAGTTGAAAGCAAGGCTCAGCCTGGTCTGCTCAGGCTGAGGCTTTGATTTTTCCTTGCTTCCAAACACAATTACAAGAGCATCTGTGGTAACTGCATAGAAATTGTTTTGATTCAGAACTTCCTCTTCTTGGCATAAGTTAGAGCCCTGCTCTGACTTAATGACTGCAACCACAGCAGAAGCTCCTTAAGCCAGCAGAGTACTGGACAGAACACAATTCAGTTCTGTCCTCCCTCCTTGCATCTGTCACTGTTACCACAGCCTCCCCTGGAGTCTTTGGAACACTGTAGAAAAAAATACCCTTTCTCCTTTAGACTTTCCATTTTGTCTAATATATTTTTTCTTCTATTTCTCCCAATTTCCACTCAGTCTTGTTTCCTCTTTTCCTTCCTCATTTCATTTAAAGTCCATCTTATATTGAGTAAAGAACCAACCTCTGTACCAGGCAATTTAGTTTTAAAAGAGATAACGCCTATTCTTTTTCTTCTAGTAGCAGTCTCTTTCATGTAGGCAAAGACTTTCTGTATTGTATTCCGTAATTAACTTGCCTCTGAGTCAACCAGTGCACTCTACTAATGCAAATCATTTCCTAAGATCATTTATTGTTTGAAAGAAAATTCAATTGTAATCAAAGTAAGATTAAAAAGTAACTCAGCTGGTTTAGTGGTTCACAAAATTTGGCAATGGAGAATTTGCTAAGAATGGCAACACTCATTTTCTTATAATCTGAACTTGCTTGAAATTCAAAATGAAAATTGTACTTGCTTGAATCTGCAGCACAAAGTAGAAAAGAAAGTCCTATTAGAATAAATCAGGGTGGAGTGTGTGGAAAGTTCCACTCCTGCAGAGTGGCCCCAACCACAAAGCACTGTGCAGGGCTTCAGGTCCCAGACGTTACCCGTGGGCATTTAGAAGCAGAAATTGCTATGTAAACCAAATGAAAGATTTCACTGCATCTCAGAGGGGTGCTTTGCACTTCCTGTAGTTATATAGCAGTTATATATAGCAGTTACATATGTGAGTAGTAGTTACAAGCCACATTATATTCTCTCTTCCAAAATATTTTCTTTCTACAGCAGAATAGATGGTGGGACTTTCAGTCTGTATAGAAAAGGAATGTGAGGGAGAGACAGGTAGGAATGGCTTTGACCCAGCTCAGGCTGCTTTTCCACTGGCTGGAAGGACACCTGTGCTACGTCACGTTGGTGTTTCCTAATGCCTGAACACTGCAAACGTAGGAGCTGTAAATTACAGTAGGTGGGCATAAATGCTGCAGTGGCTGTGTCAGAAGAAAGGCTGGCTGGGAACATGTTTATGCCCAGGATCCCCATGAGTCTGCTCCCACCCCTTTCCTACATGCAGAGTGAAATGGGCTCATCATCACTCCAGGAGTGAGTATTCTTCTCCTTGACTATTCAGAACAGAAATTTAAGCCTCATTGAACCCAGCCCACATATTCCTACAGGAAGTTCATGTTTCAGAAATCAAGTGTTTTCTTCCAAGAAAGAGTATTGACTTCAGTGTGGCCAAGATTCCACTTCTATGTTGCCTTTAAATCTTTGGCACTTGGCTGTGGCTCATTTCCCTTGCAAATCCCTGAGGTCAGGATTCAGCAGTACGATAAATCCAGCTTAAGGGCTCCTTGTCTCAGATCAGAAGAGTCATGCCACTCAGCACTGATGCAAAGTAAGCAAACCTGCCTGTTTAGAAGTATTAAAAAGTAATTTTTACACTGGACCAGAAGCCTCACTTGTAGGTGAAGCATCTCCTGCTACTGCTGCTCTAACTCCTTCACTCCATCAGAAATTGTCCTTCTAGGCTATGGGAAAGTAGCATTCTGCACTCCAGCTAATTCAACAGAAATACAGTCACGTGCCAGTGCCTGATCCATATCAAATGTGTAATCCTGGCAGATCAGCAGTGCAGAGCTCTGGTATTAACAATCACAGAAGCAGGATGTTGGGCCAGAAGCATGGGAAGATGCTTGAGAAAAGAACCAGTGCTTTCTGGGAGGATGTCCAGGTAGTTAATTCTGCAGGTCCTTTCAGCAGGGAACTGAGCAAAGCTGCTCAGGCAAATCCCTGTAAGGAATTCTTCTTTAAGTTCTGGAAAGATTGAGGACTCTAAGGAGATACTACCAAACAAGAAAGCAGCTGTGAACCATCAGCTTAGTAGCTGTAATGGAGAACTATTCATCTTCACTCCATCACGTGAAGATATTTCCTAAGATGGCCCCATCCCAACATTTGCTGGTAGCATAAAAATCTACACAAATGGCTGAAGCAGCCAGGACTGGAATAATTTAAGTGCTTTCTCACAGCAAGAAGATTAGCAAATTGAAGTGGTTGATGTAATGAACTCATTCCTTTGAATAATAGCATCTGATTTTAAGGAAATTAATTATATTTCCATGTAAAGCACATAGCTGTTCCAAACTGGTTTCCTAATGAGAACAAGAGTGTACGCCTGATTGCAAATTTTCTTGATTTTTTCTGGATATTTTTGTGGCCCAAAACAGTCCGTGCTTTTTCTTTCCAGTAGTTGAGTAAGAAAGCTTTTCTCTGAGACATGTTTTATAAGTTTTATTGCCCATTTCACTGTGTGACACAGGTGCCTCACTAACCAGGGACATTTCTCCGTGGGCCTCAGACTGTGCTGCTAAATCCTCGTGATGATAGAAATAATAATAACCATGAATCTCACATCACATCCGCAATAGCCAGGACGATTTTGCAGCTCTCTCATGGAATCACTGGAAACAAGGGAGAGGTTTCCCAGGGAAATAATTTCAGAGGGAGCCCAGGGCTGTACGGGCAGTTTGTTCTAGTGCTCCTGCAGATGGAGAGTTAACATGGGCATTTGTGGGGTTTGCAAAGCTGGAGGGAGGCAGAAGAAAGATTGCTCAGAACTAAAATATGCTCAGGTGTGTACAGTGATCACAATTAAGATTTGTTTCTTTGTTATGGAAATGACTGCTGCGTATAGGCAATATGACTGGGTGGAACTATTCATAGAATCATAGAATGGCCTGGGGTGAAGAGGACCTCAAAGATCATCTAGTTTCAATCCCTGTGCTGTGGTCAGGGTCACTAACCACCAGACCAGGCTGCCCAGAGCCATATGAAATGTTCTGCTGGTGAAGGTTCTAAGCAGAAGTGAAGCTCTGTTGTGCTCAGCCTTGGGTAAATACATAATGGGATGCAGCCCCTCTTCTGAAGAAATTCCATTATAAAAACACAAGACTTAGGGAGGATGGGGAGCAGCAGAGGCAAAGAGAGGAAAAGCAGCGTGCCCCAGGTTAGGCAATAGTTGAACATCAGAAGTAAGAATAAAACTGAAGCCTGCTTCTTCCCACACTGCTGTGATGGGATCTCACTCCCTCTTTGACTCGTTGTGAAATAAATCATTGCTTGCAAAAATGAGTCCTGCTACTCACATACATAGCTGCAAATCAATCCCATGGCAAAGGTTCTCGGTCATTTCTGAGCTGTGGTTTTCCTATTAGAAGTGTGGTCCCTGAATAGTGAATTTAAGCCCACAATTGCTTTTCTTATTAGTGCATCATGGATCCCTTAGAAGTAGTCCATGGAATCCTCATTGTCTGCAAATTACGGTGTGAAAGCCTGTGTCTTATAAGGCTCTTTATTCAGTCTTGGTCTTCAGTAATTGTTGGCTATTTACTCTAAATACTAACAGCTGCAGAAATTCTGAGCCACCCCATTTCTTGTCATCGTCTTTTAACTACATTAAATGGAATAATTGTAATTTTAATGGTGAGTGAAAACTGTGAAAGTGAATTAAAATGGACTATGCAGGGTTCCTACAACAGCTCGGGAATGTAGAATCAGAACTGCGTCCAAGTTGGTTCTAATTCCTTTGAAACCCAACGCCACATAGATACACTATTATCAACAGATTTGGGGATTTCCAGACAAGTCTCTGTTCAATAGGAAAAACGTTTACAATTGCACCCAGGAATCAATATTTTAGAAATCTCCATGGAGATAATTGCCATGGCAATCCAACAATGCCTAGCATGTGAAACACATTCATATTAGTACCATTAATATGTCCCAAATGCCTTTTTCTCCATTGTTCTAGAAAAAGAAAAAATATCATATGCTGGATTAAATTTCCAATTACAAGCAGGGTGTTCAGATGTTGACAGATGTTTTTTTCCTGTCAGAGAGAAATATAATCCAGAATAGAAAAGCTGAACTGATAAAAATTGAGGCATTTTCAAGAATAGAACACAGTGTGAGTGGATGAATTTTCCTATGGGATATAAGTTCCCTGGAACATGCTGATTCTGCAAAACCAATCCCCCACCACCCTGCATTGTGTCAATTCCACTTAGCATTGAAGAAAACAAAACAAAGAATAAGTGGAATGGTTTGCATTTATTTGATTTCTTATTTATTTCTTGAAGAAACAACAATAATAGAAATGTCAGTGGAAAGACACAATTTCACATCTTGTTATACGTGTACTCTTTTGGGATCCAGCACTGTGGGGCATCGTTTAGTGGGCATGGTGGTGATGGGTTGATGGTTGGACTGGACCTTGGTGGTCTTCTCCTTATGGTCTCTATGATTCTGTGAACAACCTGAACTCTTGAATCAGATGGGCAGGTTGTATTACAGTCAAACCCAGTCAAGGGATAATTATTTTTGGACTGATTGAGAATAGATGAGCAGAGGGGATTTTTTGTTAAACTAGTGCAGACAAAGCAGGTTCTTCTGTTACCTTCAAGGAATGCAGGAAAGCAGATGTAATAGCTGAAGCTTAAGCCCCAGTTCTTTTTGTGGCCCTTTAGCAGACAAAATACGTTGAAACTACCCACATGGTGGGGTCAGTAGCAAGGATGTGGAACAGAATAATGAAAGTCAGGCTCCCCAGATGAGTCTCAGTGATTGCCATCATCATATATCACACACCACAGCTGCACCTTTGTCGGTTGTGTTTTGGGCAGACAGTCTGGAGCCCTACATCCTTCAGTAATGAGAAAGGGACTGTGATGATCAGAAGAGGTTTTTTGAACTTCTCTGATGCTGTTTCTTTTGGAAAGGACCACGGAATATTGCTTTATTTCCATGTTTGTAGAAATATTTTATCTTAAAGAGACTCATGAAATGGCCTCCTAGTGGGATTCATAGTCAGAGTTGGGCTATCTGAGCACTCCAGAGTGCTGAAATAGAAGAAAGAGCTTCAATGAGGGAGAAAATGCATGCCTGTTAATAAATGTTAATATTAATTTTCCTTGAGTGTTGGACACACTGACAATTGTGGCTGGTGAATTAGTTTTCTCACTGGCAATCTTCTCATTAACTCTAAGTAGTCTCCCCATGCATCTGTTTCTCAGGGCGTCCTGGACATTTTCTCTGTGATGCCATCATCTACTCGATCACCTGCGGTGATGCCTTTTGGGGTCAGTTGTTTTTTCTGAGCACTGTCATTCCTTTGTCAGGCTGGCTCACATTGCTGTGCCTTCTACTGAAAATACCTATCATGGTGGGAGCATCATGGACCCACAGAAAAGTAGTTCTCCCACCAAGGAATCTGTGATCCAGTCCACATCTAGCAGCTCGACCCTTGCTCTGCTCTATCTGCCCTAATCTGAACCGTGTAATCTAAGATGGAAAATGAGACAGGAGATAAGGAGGTTCAGGAATTCTGTATTCTTCTCCTTTATCACTGAATAGCAAAGAAGTATGGAGAACTTGGTCAGGGGCAACCCTGCCCATGGAAGAGGGGTTGGATCTCAGTGATCTTTAAGGTCTCTTCCAACTTAAGCCATTCTGTGATTCTGTGATACTGGTCTCCTTTAAAGCCTTTCTCAAAGGCATTGCAAAGATCTGTGAAGGAAGAAAATAATCATTTAATCACTTGTATATTCCTAAGTTAGCCTAAAAAAGCCTGCCTCTGTGTGTGGGATACTTTTCAAAGAGCAGCATCAAGCAGTTGGTTACAGCTGCTGAGGAAATCACATCAGTGGGGACAGATCACTGCTGGCATTAAGCTGCTCCTTGAGTCAGTGTGAAGCCATAGCACTGCAAGGAAAGTCCAATGTGCAGCCACATGGCAGCTATGAAGCTGTCAAACTCAGAGCGTGGCAATCCATCCCTTTTGCTGATTGTTTCTTCCTGAGCTCATCAAGTAGAACATCTTGACTTGCTGATCGTGCTGAGAAACACCATTTAAATTTAATAGACACCCAGCGTGATGCCCAACCTCCAACCCTCTCTTTGTAGCACTCTCTGCTTGAAAACTAGTTCAGGACACCTGGCCCCGTGCTCTAGATTCATCTGCTCTTGTTTTTAGCTGGCATAGAAAGGAAGCTCTGAGCATCACAAATGTGTGCTTAATGCACTGAGTGGTTGATTTATAATGGCAAAAGCAAATGTGCCTTCTGGTGTGAGCCCAGGTAGAGGAGAGGTAGCATTACTTCTGAATCAAATTATCCTTCCTTTTCATACTTAATAAAGAACACAGTCTTGCTAGAGGCTGAAAAGCATTGGCTTCATTTACAGACACACTGTGTCTGCCTGCCCATTACAGAGAGCTCTCACGTCTGATCATATAAATATTGATGGTAAAAAGCCTATGGATTGCAGCTGAGCTGGAGCCAGTAGGTGCTGATCTTACTTGGGCAGGTTTCTTTAACAGATGCAGTTCAGTAATAATTCACATCGTTGAATCTAACATAAAACTGTGAATGCACAATAAAAAAAAATCACAGCTCTGAGTCCGTTTTGCTCTTTTCCACTTAATCCAAAGGAACAGAAAGTAGGACCAGGTGACCTGCAACAAAAGGTTATTTTTGTTTCTTCCGTACTCCATTGCTGAAATGAAGAACATTATCTTTAGCTCTGAAAGGGTAAGAAGTAGCACAGAAACCTGATCACTGTTTGTAAGACGTTTTCTTTGGTGATGCTCTTATAACACATATAAATGATAATATATATCATTTGTAACTGTTGGAACATTGTCTGGATCGGAAATCCTGGTGAAGTGGAAAAGCTTCTTGTTCTGTCAAAGAGAATTGCAAGGCACCATCTCAGTGCTGGGGTAACAAACAGCTTGTATCTATCAGATGACAGAGGGATAGGAGGCACTGTATGAAGAAATTGTGGAAATGTGTTAGATTCTGCTTGCAATAACCTAACGATGTCTGGCCCCAAGGAGGCTGCAGTAAGTGACAGGTCTCCACTGCTCTCTACTTCTGTTCTTGGAAAATCTGAGAGCTCCCTGGGTGGATCTGAGGGCTCTCAGCTCTCCCAGGTCTTTCCAGGTCTTCCTGAGCCCAGTTCATACACCAGTTCACAGCCAAGCTGCTGAATCTGAAGCTCTCAGGTTCTTTCTGAACTGGTCAGTGGCCTCTGAATGGGTCAGAATGTAAACTGCAGATGTGTCCTTACTCATGTCTTGAAATAAGAGTGGGAAGTAAAGTCTAGCTGTGGATTCAAATATCAAACTTCAGGCTGTGATGTATACTCTCTGTCATGCTTATAACATGAAAAGTACTCTGTTTAATAAGAAAATGGACTCTGTTCCCATTCCATATCCCCGATTCAACCTAAGCAACATTTCCCTCACAAAGAACCTTTCAAAAGGAAAGAATTTCAAAAATGACTGCTATGAATGGTCCGAGAACCTACATTGTAGAGAAGTGCCCAAATGATCTACCATCATTGCACATTTGTTTGTTAGCTTGGATTTCTTGGTCCAGTGATGGGTCAACTTTCACACACACACAAAAAGATCTTTTGTTGTCCTAAGTATGTGTGAGTCTTATGGAATCCTTTCGGAAAAGAAATGGCTTTAGTTTCAAAGTGTAAGATGCCAGGATCGGTGGCTTTGAAAACATCTTTGCCTCTGACATGCTTTTCATTAGGAAGATGCATTCCCAACCTAAAATTAGTGCCAGTTTTCAGGAAGAACTGAAGTGTGTTCTTGCCTCGACATCTGTTGGTATAAATAATGTAGTAAAATGTGAATTTGGGAGAATGTTTGTGAATATCTGAGAAGATGAATCATTACTGGGTAGTAATTTTGTCAACCTTCTTATAAATGCAGAGCTGTACTCAGTTCAAATACCAGTGCTCTTCACATGGGAACGTTGCTGGATCACAGCTGCAGGTCAGTTTTACAAGTTGCAAACAGATATAAGAGAGAAATTGCAGACTGGCATGGAAGTGTGTCAGCAGGGAGCAACCTTGGGACTGGTTAAGCTTGGAAAGGAAGTTTGAAGTCAGAGCTGTTTTGTTGTTGTGGTTTGTATGACCAGTAAAGCTAAATTCTGAGAGAACTTTGGCCTGTGTGGGGTGTTTGTGAGCTGGCGAATGCAGAACATGAACTTTCTTCACTCACCAGATTTTAAAACTCACCAGAAAAATACCCTTGCAGAATGGAAGGTTGTAAGCAGAGCATCATTAGGATATCAGGGACAGCTGCATTAATGGAACATCAGTTGATTGGCAATTGCCCTAACTGGACTCTTCAAACTTTAAGTTCTAATCACTGTCATTTGTCACAGTGCTCTGCAAGCTGATTGGGGGCAGCTCTTGGCAGTGCCTCCCACCCCTTGTTTTAATCTGCCCTGGTGTTTCTATTGGAGCTTTTCCCCAGCACATCATTCAGACTCTTACATTTTGGTCCAACATGCACCAAAACCAAACTTTCCAAACCATTGTTTCTTGTCTGGTTTGGATTTAAGAAGATGAACTCGTGCTGGTTGAATTCCACTTCATCTCTTATATTCTTTTCCCATTGGGACGCATCAGCTTTTCTGGCTGCTCTGAAAGTAGCATTTGGCAAAAGTCATAAACCCTTCTTCAGACAACTTAATCTATTAAAATGGCACTGAAAGGGAAAAAGAGCACTGTTGCTAACAAAGGCTAGTGTATCTTTATCTGATCCCAGGAAAGCATCTTTTCTCTCCACCCCCCAGCACCAGGAAGCGTGGGCCACACTTCATAGTTTGCTGCCCCATCACAGTGGGTTTTGTTAACTGGACAAAACTGTTAGCTGAATCTCCTCCGTGTCCCATTTTCATGGTTCTTTTGGAATACACAATCTCACTGGTCCCAATGAAATCACCAGCTGGGGCAAAAATGTGCTCAATTTATGACTCACTCCTCTGTGCACTCGTGTAATAATCCTCAGATAAACTGATCAAGAGATTGTGCTGCTTAAAGACAGTGTTTATCTTTCCAAGCACTTAAGGCATTAAGTATCAGTACGAGAGGAAAATGAAATGTTGGCTGAGAGTGTTCAGAAACAAACACGAGCTGGAGCCTTAAGAGGTTTGGGGCAGCAGAGGCCAGCTAGCAGATTTATTGTTTCATCTGACAGGTTGTCACTTGTAAAAAAGCAAGATGAGGGTAATGCATTTTCTTGTGCTTTGAATGTAAGGTGTGCTACTCTGTACGGTCGCGACTGAGATTCTCTATCAGATCACTCCACACCTGCATCCATTTTATCCCAGCAGCAATGCAATTCCAGAGGTGTAAGGATTCTCCATTAGGTTTGCCTCAGTGTCTCAGAAAGATGGCACAGCTAGATGCAAGATGCTTCCTGCCAAACTGAGAGCTGAAAGGAAAAGGAAGTGCTTACTTGTGGCTTCGTGTGTTTTTTGTGGCTATTTGGGATGTTTTCCATCAGCCATGTGATTCCATTAAACTGTAAAAATGTCACAGTGCTGTAGAAAAGTCAAAACAGTTCCACATAAAATATGATATCTGACGACACCCAGCACAAGGCCATTGGAAACAGCGGCTTTGGGGGCACTGCAGGGAATGATGATGCATCATCCAAACAATCTGAAGCCATTCCTTTACAAAATCGCTTTTAATGTGCAAAAGAGTACAGTGCTTCTCTCAGTCTCTACCTTTGCTGCAGACACCCCTGAGACCTGCTGGATTTCTGACATCTTCCCATGGAAAGCAACGTCAGAATTAACTTCAGTGGGACGAGTTCCAACCCTTATTGTTTTTAAAGCACGCTGCTAATATACTGACTGGAGCCTTGCCCTGGCTGCAATAAAACCTTGCTGAAATTACCGAAGGGTTCAGCTGCTGCCTCAGACAGCTGCCTGGCTGTAATTTGCCAATAGGATGTATCACATCCTGATTACAGTTTCTGCTGAGTGATAAGCCAAAATTACAAGGCAGAAATGTGGCTAATCACGGTAGAGGAGATCAGTCTATTCATCCACTGCCCGCATTTAATATTTGCAGAACAGATGCTGTTTGTTCCCCTTCAGCTGTATTTACATGGAAACACGGTTTCATTCTGGAGATGTCTTAAGGTTAATGAAAAACCTTATTGGACATTTTGATGGTGGAGGGAGGAAAGATGAAATATCTGGGAAGATTTCATTTCCCAGCACAGACAGACTCACACAAATCCATTGGTCCTCGTGAGCAAAGTGAGCTACTCCAGACCAGAAACAGATGTGGGGAAAGCTGGAGAGGTTCTGTTTTTAGCATATGGATTGCCAGCAGAGGTGCAAATCACACTAGCAAAGACCATACCCTATAGGGACTAAGGCCCCCATGACTTGTGAATGGTCTTTTATTGCATTTATTCCTACCAAGTTCATCATGCTGTAATTAAAACACCTCTTTCTGTGTTTTTCCTCACTTGCCCATAGCCTTAGTTTAGGACTGTGTTAGCACCTTGCCCCCATTGTATGCCAACAAGTGTGACATTTTGGGGTGGAGGGGATGTAATTTAGTAGCTCAATAGAGAGCAGTTATATTGCTCTTCCACAAGCCCATGGCTGCAACCTGGGGAAATCAGGGAGATCTCCTGGCTGCTCCCAGCCCTGTGCTCAGGGACAGTGGTGTGCCAGCAGTAAGCAGAACCACAGCCACCTTGTCACACCTGGAGCACAGCTCCTGGACTGACAGCCACTGAACAATGTGGCCCTCTGTGCTGTGTGTTGTAACACACAAAACGTCTCACAGTTCCTCTTCACCTGTCTGCAGCCCCTCCAGGGATGCTAAAGAACCATGAGGGCTCAAACCGGAGAGATTAGCTCACCCCAGGAGGCCGTAGAGCGGAGCCTGATTAACATCAGCCAGTAATCTGGCATAATGCTCTCTATAGGACAGCACTATAAAAACCAAGGCAGAGCACGCCAGCCATTTCCACAAGCCAGTTTCCATGGGGTTGCCTGATTCTGCTGTTCTCTGTCCCAACCCCCCTACTCCTCGGGGGCAGAATTTGCCCTCCAGTGTGCTGCAGCCACTCTGATTGACAGCAGCCCTGCTTGTCCCCCATGCTCAAACCACAATATTCCCCTTTTTTCTATCCATTGGCCTCCACGGCCCCCTAACCTCCTCTGGGGGCCAATCATTGACCCCCATCCCCTCCCATTATCTGCCCATACTGCATAAAAACCTCCCACCAGGACCTGCTGAAATAGTTATCTACTTCTGTGTTCATCAAGAAGATGCTGGAGGATGTTGTGCTCAGCTCACTGCTAAAAGTGAGTGCTGCCTGGCATCCATTACCTGGGGGGAGGAATAGAAAATCCTTTGGCGATGCCAAATCTAAAGCAGCCTGTGCTGTCTCCGGCTGCTCCCCTCCAGGCACAGCCCCAGCTGCTGCCAGAGGCACCCCTGGCCCCAAGCCCTGGCATATGGCACATATGGCACTGCAGGCTCCTGGAACGTGGCCCCAAAGCCTTTGTGCAGCAGAGGGTCTTTAAAACCCAATGGAGAGGCTGCTAAGGCAAAAACAGGTTGCAAATGCTAACTGGAGGCAAAGCAGGGCACTTTACCTTAAAAATGAAAAGGCAAATCCATGTCTCATAACTTCCAGGATGCAGTGTTATCAGCACAGTTCTGATAAGGGCTGTGAATTCTTTCTTGCATTCTTAATTATTAACAGGGAAGGATGATGCGTGCAGGCACTGTGGGGAAGGTGCTTTTGTAGCCAAGAAGAGCAGAGCCCAGAGGTAGGTTTCAGCCTGCAGAGGAGGCTGAGTTCCCCAGGCCCATCACCCTGTGCTCGCTGAGCTGCTCCCATTGCAGGCTTGGGAAGGGTTTGACTTCCTACCAATAATCACTCTCTTGAGGAAAATAAAAATTTTTTTAGTATTGGCAAAGTATCAGCAGCATTTTATAAGCAAAGCCATTTAATGTCTGTAGTTTAGATTGCTCTTAGAGAAATCACTCACACAGAGGGAGGGGAATAGCAGATTCTTGAATGAAATTTTGTCCCAGGTACTGCAAAGCAGCCACCTGGGGGGCATGCTCACGTGCTCTGAGCAGAGCTGGGGCTGGGCATGTGCCCACAGCATTCTTAGTGACACAGCTAATGTTGCACTTGACTGCAGGTTCGACAAGTGTGGCCGTGATTCTCTTGGCTGCCACTGTGCTGCTGTTCTTCAGAGCATTTGCAGGATGGTGTGGTTGGGGACCCACCCGAGAAGACGAAATTGAGGCTGAAAACAACAGTAAAATGACTAGTTGTTTGTTATCAGTGTCACTCACTGGGCTTGTTTTTTCCATAAGGATTTGTCCTGGTGTCCTACCACAGATGAGTAGCTCCTTGTCTTCCTCATTTTTCTCTGAAGTATCCTATATTCTTTATGCAATTGCTGAGCTCACAGTGTGATCTCCATCTTCCTGTGGTCACAGTGTGACCATGTGCATGAGAACACCCCAGGGACAATCCAGAGAGCAATGTGGGATTTGTGAGCTTGACTGACTGAGGTAAATGGGATGGTTATCATGCAGGAATGCTCTGAACACCCACTGCAAAGTGAGGAGAAAACCCAAGGCAGGGGCAACTGGAGTGCCTCCCCTCCCAGCTCTATCAGCATTGGGCTGTCAGCCCTGGGCAAGAATGGCCCCAACAGAGAAAACAAATCTTTGATAATCTGTAGAAATTCTCAGTTGTACCCCACAGTCTGTCACGTAAAAGTTTATTGTGGCCACTGAAGCAGTGAGGCAAAGCCCCAGAGTGTCTCAGGCTCTCTGCAAAGCTCTTTCCCTTTCGTTATGCTTCTCTTTGCTGTCAGCCCTGTTAAAATAACCATTATTTCCCTCCTTTCAGTGCAAAACTCAGTAAGGTTGGTCCCAGAATGGTAATGCCCCGTGGAAGTCTGTGCAGGAAACTTCCCAACTTCACTCCAAGTGTCATTCTTACTCCCAAATCTGCTCCCAAGCTCTCTATGGTTATTTTACATGGGTGTGAAATTCTCTTTGACCTAATTACAATTTCCACTTGGCATTTTGGTGCTGGAAATGTAGGCACAGAGCTGCTGAGCAGAAGTGTGTCAGATGTGCCATGGTCACCTCTTTGCTTTCAGAGCAGGCAAGGGCTGTAGGCACCAGAATTGTTTTACATTTAAGCCAGTGTTTAATTCTCCCAATAGCACTGAGGTTGCAAGAGCTCAGAGCCTTACACCAAGGATTAAGAGAGCTCCTAAATACAGGGTTGTTGTTGCAGGGAAGACAGAATAACAACAGAGCCTCTGAGAACTGTTCTTGAAAAACATTTATTTCCATAATGGGTTTATAGCGCTGACTTCCAAGCCTCAGTACAACAGTTTTCCCCTACACATGATTCTGGGGACCATTACCTTTGATGGAATAAAAGAAAGAAAGCCATACAGAGAAGCCCCCAAACTGACAGTTTGGTACCAAACAAACTGCGCCCAGGTCATCTCTGAGCCCGAGCTGTTGGGTGTCTCAGCCTGGCTGGGACGGAGCTCCATGCTGCATCGGTCACAGTGCAGGAGGCACTGCCTGCGGCCCCACATCGCTCAGGCTGTTGGGTTGAGCTGCAAAGATGGGCTCACGGGCAGAGGAGGCTGCGAGGATTCAGCGGCTGCCATTTATGCAGATGTTCAAAAGGAAATCGACGCGTTTCGGCTTCACCTCCTGAGCCCCAGCGTTTGGAAAGTCAAATACAAACCCAGAGACCAAAGTACACAAAATAGTGAACAAATGTTCAGACATTTCTAAGCCCCCCCGGTTTACTGTGCCATGATACCTTCAGAAAAGAACAAAACCCCCACATTCGGATCTTATTTTTAAGAGGGAGGGGTAGAGATGTAGCACGTAGCATAGCAACTGTCAAGCAGTGTTTAAGGCAAATTTATTCCCATTTATTAAGAGATGAAGGTTTGCTGTTTGTTCGCTTTGTTCTTTAAGCTGCTAGATCAGTTCTGAGCTGGATGCTGAAGCTTAGACAGTTTAATCAAAGTTGGAGTGCACTCAACTCGTGTTGACCTGAGCCTAGATCAGACAAAAATATAATTCCCAAAAGTATCAGTGAGAACCAATTAGAAAAAAAAAAACAAAGAAAAGAATCCATGATCACAACTCCCCCAGAACTTTCTCCCTTCAGAGGTTGAGCCCAACTAAATAATACATACACACATGCATGCAGACAAAGAAGGACAGGATGGCAAGCTGCTACAAACACAGTGCTGAATATGGACCAAAGCAGAGCAAAACTTAAATTCCACAGATGCGAGAACATGGAAAGAGTTATGAGTTAAAAAAAAAAGGGGGGGGAGGAACAGAACCCCAAAGAGGAATGTTTGATGAGATGGAATGGAGAATAGAAGTCTGCTGTTCAAAGAAAGGGAGTTCTGAGGAGTGCACACAGAAAGCTGGGGGCTCAGCTGCCTCATCTCTCAGCTGTGTTAGTTTGCTGTGCTTCCCCTCCCTTGGAGATCCGGGTGTTGGTGCCAGGAGGTTCCTGTGGTTACTCAGTCTGTGCATCATAATTAGCCCCCCCAGCCTTCTTCAGCTCGTTCTTGATGTAGTCCTCATCCAGCTCTTTGTGGTCGCTGATCACAAATTCTTTGGCAAAGTTCTGCAAGAGGTAAAGAAAAAGCCTGTTAAATAGAGGATGCTTGTCCAGTCTTGTGTAAAGATGCCCCATACCTGGAGGTGCTGGAGGACGGGCTGCATGGGGCCTGGGCAGCCAGCCCACAGCAGGGGCTTGGAGCTCAACGATCTGTAAGGTCCCTTCCAACCTAAGCCATTCTACAACTCTGTGACTCAACACTGAGCAATTTTATGGGTCTGCTTCTACAGGCACCGGCTGCAAGAGCTAATCCTGCCCTGTGCAGTAGCTTGTCCTAGCAAGAAGTGCACAGCAAGGTTAGGTCAAGTTCCCTAAGTAGTGTGGAAACTAACGAGCTGACAGCTGCCACAAACCTTCAGCATGGCCTTGGCCATGTCACCAGTCCTGTTGGTGTCCCAGTGCTTTTTGGGAGCCCTTCTCCTAAAAAGAAAGCCAGCTCTACAGCACACTGCAGAGCCATACCCCCAGATGGATGAAGGATGCTTTGATAAAGGCAAAGCAGCATGCAGATGCTACCAAGAGCATATAAGTCTACTTCGGTAGATTTACTGACCTCTCCTTTGAACTATGTAATTCACATCATGGCCAAAACCAAGATACTGTCCTAGAAAGGCTTTGTTAATAGGCTCCAGAGTGCTTTGTGGTCTAATGATCCCAGGTGACCTTTAAGGACACGCTCTGTTAATGCACTGTGTACTGCAGGGCAGCTCGCTGGCTGCTCGAAGGCTCTTTGTAACAGTGTGAGCCAGGCAAGCCCTAGGCAGCATGCTGCTACGTGATGCTGGGAACAGAGAAAACCTTTCTCAGGATGGATCTCTGAGACCAGGACTGCACAGTGCCTATAGCAGAGAGAGTTTCTAATTGGTTTCAGGCTCTCAGCCATGAGAGAGCTCTTTATTTGGTATCGTCTCGAGGGTCTCTGTTTGGGATTGCAGTTGGGTAAAGGAGGGGGTGGAGAAGGATGCAGCTTGAAAGAGCCCCAGCACTTCTTTCATGCGGTGGAAGAATGGAAGGGAGAGCAGAACAGCTCCCTCCCCATTAGACCCCATGCTGCACTGATCCTGTTTCACACTGTAGGAAATCCTCACTGCTGAAGGGTTGATTAGGGAAAAAAAAAAAAGGCTTATAGTAGCTAGGAGGAGCATTGTCTGCCCTGCTTCAACCTATGTTCAGCTTTTCTGGTGTGAGGACGGACAGATGCTACAGGCACTCATCCATGTCTTAGCAGAGTTCAGGGGAAATGGGAAATAAAGTGTTTATTTAGGAAAAAAAATCATGTATGTGATTACATGGCTTCAGTGCTAGCTTGACTTCAGTGACAACTGAGTCAGGCCCATAACCTTTCTGAGAAAGGTTCCATGAAAAACATATTTTATAAAGCAGGGAGGCTTTCCTTTAATGCCTGGTCTGCAGAATTAAGCTGTATCTGAAATTAGGCTGCAATTCCACTCATGTATGGCCAGAGGGAAGCTATGTTCCAGGCACCAGCAATTATAATTACTCAAACACTGGACACTTCTCAAGTGGACACTTACCCAGACGATTCCTGGGTGATGCCCTATGGGGGTCAGTCACTATTTCATGTCAGAGCCACCGGGACACCAGATTGGAATAGTTTCCCCCCAGCAGTTGGCCAGATGGGTTATGTTCCCAGCCACTCTTCAATATCCTCTTAGCTGACGGGGCCACCTCTTGTGCCAGATTTGTGCCCTCACAGAGCAATCTGGGTCACTGCTATAAATAACAGAAGTTTATTCCTTTCTCTTTGCAGGTGCTGTAGGAACTCCTTTGGTTCTTCACACTGGCTCTCCCCCACCACGGCGTCCCATCAAGCCTGGCCCCAAGGGAGAAGGTGCTTGGGGTGAGTTTACTTCCTAGCATTCCTGATTCTGGGATCGTGCTTGACCATTCTCCAGCCACTCATTGCTCTGAACTGTCTGAACTGTCTGAGTTCTCTGGGGCTGAGCTTTGTGAAGATTTGTGCAGGGCACAAATCATAAGATGAAGGGAAGCATGGAAGCGTTCTAAGATTGTTAAAAGCATCTGATGACTCCTGTACCATCAGGGCAAGAAGGCTGTGGCTTCAGATTGGAGACCAACACTTAGGGTCAACAGCAGCACTTTTCAGCCGAGGGCCATGTTACCAGAGTTGACTCTTTTTTTTTTTGATCCTGCTGAAAATGCCAGAATAAAAAACAACTCCTGGCTGATTTAATCAGGTCTGATGTTAGCTGAACCAAGCAATGGTCCCTATTTGTTGTGACTGTCATCTGCAGTTATTTATAACTGATCACAGCAGACTGGCTCAGACAAAGCTCAAGAAAAGATTGGAGCTTTGAGTAGCTAGCAGCAATGCCAGCATTGATTCAGTCAGCTTTCTGCTCTGCCACCAGATTTTCCTTAAGAGCTTCTTTCTCTTAGGGGTGGGGAAAGTCCATGGTGTTTCTTCCCTCACAAATGCCATTATCTAATGTCTCTCAAGTGAATTGCAGAATCCTTGTAGCTGCCTAAGGCATGATGCATAACTCTGATGCTTGAGCCCCCGCTATGCTGACAAGCATCTTCATTTCACCCCCTCTACTTCCTTTTCTTCATCCCCTACCCCCAAGCTTTTTACAACCACAGCAAGCCCTGCAGAATCCCAGCCTTTGTGTTCACACCAGTCACCAGCAGCCTGCAGATAACTGAAACAATGACACCATTTATCACTCACACAACATGCCAGTAACCACAGTGCTATGCTTTGCCTCTTAAATCACTGAACGAGACACAGAAAGTGCAATTTACACATGGCTCTTCAATATACCAACCTGGCACTTGCTTCCCTTTGTGCCTGAGTAGCTGAGGGTTACAGCTAAGCAATGCAGTCTGCTGTGACATGTGCCACTATGGAGAGAAGGGGCTCTGACCATGCAGGCCAGGTCACAAAAGCAGAGCCTGCATCCCTCCCTGGGAGGTGTGAAATTTGTGCAGCAAGGTCGGTCCAGACTTTCTCTTCCAGACAACTTTAAGGAGGAAAACAAAAAGGTGGAGTAGATTTTCTGCCTATTCCAGGCTCTGAATGTTTAGCATCTGGGGTCATAAAATTTCCCTGAGCTGGCCAAGGGAAAATCTGCCTGGTGCAGATACTGTACCAAAAAGATCTGCGGAGGCCATTATAAATCCCAGCATGGGTAGGCCTGCAGCCAGGAGGAAAATCCTTGTATCGTCTATAGACACAGGGGTTCTTAGCAGTGAGTGATGGTGCCAGGTAGTCAAGCAGTTACCTGCTGTTTCTATTTACATTGGGCCTTGCTGTGGCCTCCACTGATGCTCAAAATCCTCAGATCCACCCTGCTTAATGTCACTGCTCCCATCCATTGGATGTCTTGTTTTCCGTGCATAAGGTACTGCTTCAGAGGAGCTGACAGAGTCCATAGTCCAAGTTTCTTTCCCAGCATGATGTGAGTCCTAGACCTGAGGTCATGTAGGAAGATGAGAAATGTGCTATGTCTGCAGCAAAGGTATGTTCTAGCAGGGCTTCCCTCAGAGCAAGGAGAGCCACAAGGTTACACGCACTGCAATACAGCACCACTGCCCTCCACTCTGGCTGCACCCAACCTGGTGCTGCAATCAGATAAGGGAGTCCAAGCCATCAGCAAAACTCCTCTCTTCCATTTCATACCTTGCCAACTTTTACACACATCATTTCCAGCCACTGGGAGAAGCCAGCTCTAACCTCTGGCAAACACATCTCACAGCAGTGGAAACTGCATTTCAGCTGATCTGCAAATTCTTCCTACCCGTTCTGCATCCCACTGGGGAAGTCACAGGGCTGTGTTTCAGATGTGGGGTGATGGGAGGCTGCTTAAGAAGTTACTTCTGTTACTTATAAAGTCACCACCTTCTCTAAACCAGGAGTAGGAGTTCATATACATCCATATCCACTTGGTATGGTCATCACAATAAACCAGAAGAGAACTGTCAAAAAGTGCAATTCTGTTTCCCTTCCCAGCAGCACCACATATGAATTTGATTTTCTGATCGTAAAAAACAGAAAACTATTAAATCATTTTCTGTTTAAGTTACCATACTCACATAAGAAACCCAGTGCACATACATGGATAGACCATTAGATACGGTCTATTTGCCCTTGGTGAAAGACAATAACCCTGTAAGTGGGTCCTTCATCATGACAGCAGCATCAGTGCAGTGAGGAGCCCAGGAGGAAAGAGAAACAGGCAAGGAAGATGAAGATCTGACCATGAGCTCCAGAGCAGGAATTTGGCAAACTTGTTGACATCACTGAAGTCGGGCGAATTCCTCACCAAAAATAATAATGAATCAAATGCCATGAATATTTGCTCACAGAAATGGAACTGTTTCACTTTGAATATGATTTATGCAAATAATAGAGCACATGATTTTGTGGGGGCAGGAGTGCTGGAGAAAACAGAGAGGAGTGAAAAGTTATGGAAGGCAAACTGACAAAGGTTGGTCAGTCCCTTGCTCAAACAGCTCTTCAGGGGAAGTCAGTCCCATTGGGAAAAAGAGCTCACACTGCCTAATGAAGGGTTAAAATCACCTGGTAGGAAGTGCAGTCATGAAGGGAAACAAGTTTGTGGAGAGGAAGCAACATTCAGAGAAACGAAGTCTTGATTTCAGTTCTTCAGCCTTTCCATCCCAACCCTTCCATGGCAGCACTGCCACTCCCAGCCCTGCAACCACAGGGTCTGGGCTTGTCCTTACTCAAAAGAAAGCATGTAATCTCATCCTTCTGCCTCTCCCCAGAGTGAATGAGGCCATTTACTGGGAGGCCTGACTCTCCTGTACTTAAACCCACCGTTGCCAGGTTGGACTTTGCAGGAATTTTTATGGCTGAATTGCACCTCATGCTAGCAGGCATTGATAACCACACTGAGCAGCTCACAACAGCTTTGAATTCTGGGCTCAGGCCAGAATTCTGTGTCTCCTGAGCTTCTGGGATAAAGGAGGTTAGAAAACAGCTGGAGCAGAGGGAGTCTCCTGTGCTAATGCTGAGTGGGCCATGGCTTGTGCCATGCTGGGAAGAAGGGAAAGAAGGGATAAGGCAGAGATGTCTTTGTTGCCAGGAACATAAAAGGTGAGTTTAAGACCAGTTTTGGATGGTCTCCTTTGTAGCCAAGCAGAAAATATTCCCAGAGTCCTTCTGCTCAGCTGGTATCTGCTGGCATCTGTATGCAGCCTTGGCATGACAGCTAGTGGCTCTGTGTACTCAAACAAATGAAGCCCTTTAGCTGGAGTCATCGTGGGATTACTGTTTTGTCAAATAAGTTCCTTAGCTGGACGTTTTGCTCCTGGTCCTGCCCTTACTTCTAACCTTCTTGCAGCTGAACTGCTTGGACCGAGTCACAGGCTGCATCTGAGAAAATAAACGGCCATGAAAAGTGCTACTCAGTGTTCCTTAAATGAGAAATGCATTTTTTTCTGCAATTCAAAAGAAATGCACAGCCTTCTTTCCAACAACATCAAAGAGTCAGTAAGGACATTTCCAAATAAGTAAGATCTGATTCTCAGCTAGTACTGTTCAGAGGAAATACAGTTATTTGTATCTGATGAGATCCATCCCTATAATTTTATAGCTGTTACAGCTAAAAATCAATTGTCCTTGCTTCCTGAGGGATCTCCTGGCAGCCTCCTCCACTGACCAGCAGCACCACTCCCCAGCCACCTCCCACAGCCTTCCCAGCACCTGCTCCCCCATCCAAGGGAGGAATACAAAAGCAAGGGCGAGAGCCCAGTTCCTCTCCTTGCTTTGTAGCATTGCATCCTTTTGCTCAGGAGCCCCTAATCTACTCTTCAACGGTTAATATCCCTCTGGTTTTCCTTATGGCAGGTGCTACTGGGAGACAGTTAATAATCACCATGTGTGAACTCTCCTCATCCTACAGATGCAGCTCTGTGGGTTCTGCTTGCTGGGAGGTACTGAAGCTGGCTCTCTTCCTTTGAGCCTCTTGGTGGAAGAACAATGTTTGCTGGCTTTCGTTCAGCTTTGAGCAGAGAGCAGCCGCAGCTCATCAGTGCATCTACAACATATCAGAGAGTATAAAGCAGGCTCCTCTCACAGTGGTGCTTTGGTCGTGGATAAAAAGCTCCAGTTAGCTTTTGCAAATATTACAAGATGGCAAACGCCCTTGAAGTTTCACTTCTCAAACTGGAGATGTGTTGTTCTGTAAGCCCAGCCAGTCTCTCCCATAGATCACAGAACTGGAAGCTTTTATCTGCTGTACAAAGAAGTCTCACGAGCAGCCAGGGATGGTTCATGTTGCACTGGATTCTTAACTCACACAAGTTACTAATCAAATGTGAAACAAGTGGAATTGCAAATCATCCATAGCAGACCTAAGGGACAGATCTTAGAACAGAATTTGGGAATGCTACTCAGCCCAACAAAAATAAATTGTCTAAACATCTTTTAAAAATCTTCGTCTTAGTGATTCTAATATGAATCATTCATTAGTTACTCTATGATTTCCTCCCCGGTTGCAATAACGCAGTTTCAGCTGCTTCACATAAGCAGAGATTTGCTGTCCTGTCTCACAGGTATCAGTCTGGAAGTTTCTTTTCAAAAGGAGCCCCTCTGCATAGTTGTTCTTTCAGAACATTTTGTTATATTGTTCATGCTTCCTATCTAAACATCCTCTGTTATCACACAAAATACCAATGAACTGAGGGGGCTTTGTTCTCATCCTCCATATGGTCCTACTGGAAGATATCTTTTGCTCAGGAGCCCCTAATCATCATCAAGAGCAAAATAATTAAAGGAAATTATTGCAATATTCAGCTTGTTCTCCTGGTGCAGCAAGAATGACCAGTTTATAAGGAATTGAGCAGCTGGCCTTAGGTCTCATTGAAAGAGCTAATCTTATTTTAAATGCCTCTTCAGAATACATGTGCTGAACACGAGCATCGTCTCTGCCTTTCCAGCAGCAACCTTCCACCCTTCACTTCTCTCTGGTAGGTGTTTGCTTTTCCTCACTTTGACAGAGCTTGGGCACATTGCTGGGGCATCCAATTCAAGCACAGTCCTTCCAAGGTGTGCACCAAGCACATTTCTCTTCTCTGATATGCCCACAGTCAAACAGAAGACTATTCAAACCTAGTTAGCTATTAAAAGCCGTCGGTTAATTGGTACTGCTAGGGACCTTAGACTCCATTTGATTGTGTCCATGAATTCACTGCACAGAGACAAAAGGCCTCAAGGGAAAAGTTTAAAAACAGACACAGATCTTTCTGTTTAGATTTATTTGCTTAACTTAATAATGCTTTGTTCTCTACCACTTGATAGTATGTCATTTTCTTATCAAGGAAAGAGATAAGAAACTTCTTAATGGCAACACAGGGGGAAGCGCGTGTTCTCTCCTCTGGTAATAATTAAGATGTGTTTAAGTTCAAAGGTGCTTCTTTATGCCTGAGTTCTCGAAGGGCAGATGTCAAGTCCTCTTAGTAAGAAGTCAGGCAATAAGAAACGGTCTTCTTTTTAAAGGATTAATCAATAAGATGAAGCATGACTCAATGCTTCCCCCTCTCTCACCTCCTGCTGATGCTGGCAGAGCTAAAAGCAATGAGAACTGGCTGAGAAGGGTTACCTGTACTACTTCTTTGACCAGAGTCTTGTCGGTGCCGGTTTTGGCTCTCTGCAGGCCACTGACATCCTCTCCAATCCAGGTGATGAGGGCAAACTTGACTCGCTTGCTCATGGCATCACCGGTGGTGAATCGGACAAAGCCAAACAATCGAACATCATCTGGAGGGACAAAGCAACAGAAACAAGGTGATTAAAAGCAGAAACATCCTCCCCTCACTGCTTTCTGCAGTAAGACTATTGCTCACAGATTAAAGACCAAAGAGCACTGATACTGCACTATGACAGCGTTGTGCTGGACTAACAGGGCAACACAGGAGTTTGTTCATGTGTCCTTTGCTGGCAAAGCACGACTGGGAAGAATCTGGTTTTGCCCATGCTTCACTAGTGCACTGCTAATGAGTTTGGAAATGGCTAACACACAATCAACAGGCAGTCTGAGAGCACGAGCTCAGCCTGGTTACACATTCAGCCCAGAGCTAACCCAAGTTACACATTCAGCCTGATCATTCATCTCTAGGTCATTGCTCAAGAAGAGAAGAAAGTGATTTCCCAGCCTGTCTGTTAGAGAATAGCCAGATCAAGGTCACCTTTTATAAAATATACCCAGAAACTGGCCTCTGTGCAAATCTGATCCTTTTCCTGCTTTCCCTTCAGCAGCATTTCTGGCTCACTTGGAGTGTGAGTTTGCAAGAAAAAGAGGAGGGTAGAAGTATCTAAAGCAAATCTGAAGCTGCTTCCCCAGATATGCTTTTCTACTCTTTCCCAAGCCCTGTAGACAAAGGCCTTGGATTTAAAAAATGTTCTGATCTTTGCTTTCCAGCCAGTTTCTGCCATATCAGACCAGACGAGAGTTATTTAGTTCGGCTCTATGTGTAAAAGCCTTGAACACTCTTTGGAAGAGTTTGTACCTTCACTGCATAGCAGCTCGTCCACTGAGACTGCTGGACTCCTGCATGATAACAGACACTTGATAAGCATGTGACACCATCCATCCTGTCCCAGCCTCAGTGGCACGCAGGATGCTGGAGCCTTACCCAGGACTGTGCAGAGAAGCAGAGCAGATGGACAGTTGTGCAATCGTGGAATATATCTAATCATAGCTACTGCATCTGTTACTGGGCGCTCAAGACCTTTTTAATGAAAGGAGATGACTCAAAATAGAAGAACAGACTTGCTGTTTGAGAAGAATCGTGTTCATTCTGGTTACGCTTGTTGTGACCAGTTCAATGTGCTTTGTAGGTACTTGCTGTCTCGACTGCTGCCAGGTGAGAACACGGACTCCAGGTGCAGTGACACGTGCCAAAATTCCATCCCTTAGGTCAGCACGCTCCAGGAAGGGTCACAAGAGCCCCGGCAGCTCCAGGGAATGGGGAAAAGGAGCTGGGAATTGCTCATCCCCAGATAATAGCTGCTAGGAAAAAAAAAGGGAATATTCTCTGAAAGCTGACATCTCAGATTCTTAAACGCCGTGTTTTGCCAAAGTGTCATTAAAGACAACTTCCATTTAATGAATGTCGTCAAGTTTTGAAGTCCAAAAGGAGCCAAACATCTGTGTTCTCCTGTTTTGTTCTCTCTGTTTTTTGCCACTGACAGAGGAGTACTGGGGAAAGCTGGAAAATGTATGTAGGGGTGTGTGAGCCTGCTGGAGCATTTCAAACAAACTCTTCTGAAGATCTCAGATTTGAAATGAAGAAAAAGAGAGCTCTTACTCAGACGGACCTTCTGGCAGACCAGAAGAGCCAAGTGCACAGATAGAGCAGGCAAACAAAACTTCCCTCTCAGAAGCCCAATTACTGGCAAGTGCACCAAACCTACGGTGAGACTCCTGCTCCTGACAGTAAATCCTCTTGCCAAGATTGATTAGAGCCGTAAATGAACAGACAGCCAGGAAATACCCAAGGTGAAGAGAGACTGCAAATCCCCAAACGTTACTATTAACAGTTCTACGGAAAAAAGACTTTGCTTTCCCAGATCTGACAGGAAAGGAGGCCACGCTTTGCTAAGAATTGTACTGGGGTTCCTATGGGAACTCAATGCTGGAAGGCACTTTAATGACACCAAGTCCTGTCCCCTACGGCTCTGTAACTGTGTCACAGCCCTTCTCGTGGATAATCACTTTCCATTCTGAGTGTGGAGGTTTTTGATCCCTGTTCTTCTACTAAAGGCTGTTACAGAGCCTGAAGCCTGCTTTGGAATCTACTCCTTTAAAATAAAGCTAATGCAAAAGTAGAATGAATGGGAACAATCCAAACTAGGGATCTGTCAGTATGAACCCAGGGATCGCTGGAAGCAGCAGGATTTGCTTCTCGATGGAGTTTCCCATCCTGTCTGAAAGCAGCTCGATCAGTGGCAGCACCCAGAGCCAAACCCAGCAGCTCCATGTGGGCTATCAGAACACCTGCACTGGGTGGCTGAACAACTACCTCATGGTGTTAGGTCCCAGTAAGTTTAATGAGCAACTGCAGGTTAGATGTGGGCTCTGAGTCACTGCCCTGCCTGAGGCAGGTTTCCAATGTATTCAGTGCAGACTTCCAACGCACCATGCTTTAACTTAGCGTGCCAGTCTGTGACTGCAGTGGCTGAGGAGCTCTTCAGCAGATGCAGATGAAGCCAAGAGGGAAAGTGAATCAGAGCCCTTAGCAATCAGCCTGTCTCCTTTCCCAACAGGACAACAGGACAGATGCGGGCTATCTTAGCACTGGCTCAGCCTGGTTATGTGACCCTCCTGATGAAAACCCCTGAGCAGAAGCAGTTGAGTTTCACAATGAGTCTGAAGCTTGTTCCGGAGCGATAACGGGATCAAAGCAGGACTTCTTTTATGCTCCCAGATTTTTCTCTTTCACAGTTAATGGGCTCTGCCCTGCCAGATCACCTCCCTGCGCTGGGAGCCATCGGTGCCATCAGTGCTGGCTCTGCTCAGAACCTCAAGGCGTTAATAATCCTTCTCCCCACCCCCTCATTCCCCCCCTCCCCCAAAAGAAGGAATTTTGCTGGATGTGGAGGGAATCCAACAAATCACAGACAGAAGGTTTCCTCTGCAAGAGGAAATCCTGCCTAGCTCAACACAACCACCTTCCTCATCGCTCAGCCACGAATTTCAGGGCATAGAGAAGCAATTAAAGGATATTATTAATAGTTCTGGGTGGAATGGAAATAGCAGCTTTATTGGAGAAGATCTCACAAGTTACACACAGCAGAAATTAACCTTAATTCCTACTGATATCACTATTCCCTTAAGTGCAGTTGCACGGCAAGGCAAGAGGGCTATACAAACAATTAGAAGTACAACAAATGCCTTAATGAACTTCAGTTATTGTTTCTCTCCAAGCCCCTTACGATGCAGGATTTCCCAGATACACTGATTAAACTGCCTTTGGCTGTAAACAAAGCTTGATGTGGAGCTGCAGAGATTTCCTTGATGGCATTCTCCTCTTTTTCATCCGCTCAAACCCTTTGTTTCAGCTCTACACAAAAATTCCCATTGGGTTAGAATGCACTGACTCATCAGTTAAAGCTATCAGCTGCAAGAAAGAAATCCACTCTCACATCATCATACAATCAAAGAAGGGCCTGGGTTGAAAAGGACCACAATGACCATCTAGTTTCAACCCCCTGCTATGTGCAGGGTCACCAACCACCAGACCAGGCTGCCCAGAGCCACATCCAGCCTGGCCTTGAATGCCTCCTGTGGTGGCACTGAATGGCCACACTCTTAGCTTCACCTGCCTGCTCCATCAGGGTGACACAGCACGCAGCCCGTGGGAAGAACTGCTTGTGTGTGCTCTCCCCACAGTGAGTTACTGGCAGTGCCCACAGGCTGTGCGAAGGACTTATTTCGTTGGGTTTATGTGAGATCAGCCTGTCAGTTTTCCACCTCTCTGGCCACCCTTTCAGCCATGTAGCTGACAGAACCCATCCCAACCTCTCAGCACGCTGTTTTTGTCCCTGTACTGAAGCCTGTGCATCTCTGTTTCAGTACTGCCTTGCACCATGCAAGCATGTTCATTAAGCCATCCAAGACAAATACATCAGGTTTGACTGCAGAACTACAGCTGGGGCACCAACCATGGCTGAGCGGGGCACCCAGACACACGTGCATAAAGAAGAAGCTCCTCCTGCTCCCTCTGCTGTGCAGCATCCTGGTAGATAAGCCACAGCTGCCCTGGGGACAATGCCAGCCCTTCTCTGCCCTGCTGCCATGTGGAGGCAGGATGCTGGCATTGGCTTGCACTAAGTTTGTCTCCTTCCCTGAAGGAAGGAAGGTGTGCATTAATTCGTCACCCCTTGTGCATTTTTACAGCTCTTAACTCCATCCTAAGGTGCCAATGCAATCTAGGTGATCTCTCTCTCAGATCTTAACTCCTAAATTTTATATACAGGCCAGTGTTTATAGGGCAACTGTCATAAGCCCACATTTGTACCAGAAGCAAGTCCCATTACTATTTTCTTCCTAATTCTCTGTGTCAACCAGGAACGATTTTATAGAGTATTTATTTCAGCCCGAAGATTTCCAGTTCTTCCTCGCACTGAATGCACAGTGTGTTTTTGGTCTGATCTTTTCAGACACATGAATAACGATCCCATTTCATGCTGTCATCGCAATTATTTATCTGCGCTGGGGCTTTCCAAAGAAAAGGCTCATTATTTCTTTTGTCAGAGATGCATTGAGAAACAAGTGCTCACATGTGGCACGGAGGAAACAGTCTTCCCATCTCTCTACTACTTAATGACAGGATGAAAAAAAAGACATTAAAATAAACTACAGACAGAGGCCATGCAATGCTCTGCTGCTTTGTGGTATGGGAAGTGAACCCAGCTGTCCGTGCAGCCAGGTATCACTGATGCACCCCAAAGTTGAAGCGGATGTTTCTGCCTGGTGGTTTACGTTGGTATCTCAGTTTTAAGTCATCCTGCTGTTCTCAGCAACAGCAACACCAGCCCAGTGATGAAACTTAAGGAACAACAAAACCCAGAAGCCTTAACGTCCTTCTGTACAATAACCTTCAACTCTTATCTGGCTTTCTGGCTTCCAGTTCACCAGCTCAGTGTTTTGCCTAAGTGAACTCATGTCCATGTACCACTGAACACCAAATGAAAGCTATGCCTGGACCCAAGCCATCTGCAAAGGGAAAAGCTGCAACTGTGAAGTCAAATGGATCGAAAGCCCTGAATTAAGTCCTTGTTTAGTGCCGAGGTAATCTGTGCTGCTAAACCCAACCAAAACAGCTCTCAGCCAGAAGACACAGGGGGTGTCTGCACTGCGTTTAATGACCCTGACGCAATTAATGCCCTTAACTTATGGTCTCCAGACTCTCTGGGTCACCCAAAGGCCAGTGCAGTCACGTAGGCTGGTCATTACACAGGACTGCAGGAGGACGTGCCATCAGCAGCCACCTCTAATCTCCTAATAAGAACTTGACTGTGGCAGTGGTTTAAACCAGCCTGATGGCTTTCGTTCAGAAAAGGCTGGAGAGGTGTTCACACCTCTTGGGCTGCCTTTGGACTAGAGAGAAGACTAAAGCAGTGCCTACAGCCTCACAGCCCAAGAGTCTCTGTCATCCTGTGGCCTCATACAGACCTTGCCAACAACAGCATGGCAGTGACTGATAGGCAAAGGTTCAAGGATGAGGCTGTGCATGCAGCACAGGTGTCACACTGGGATCTTGAACAGAAGGGGACTGAAAATGCTTCAAGTGTGAAAATACTTTAAGTACACGGTACTTTAAAGTTTTCTGCCAGTACAAAAAGCTTAGGAAGATACAGCCCCCACCCCAGGACATGTAGCACGGTTCCCATGTGCAACACATATCTGAGAGTAGAGGAAGAGCCCCGTGGCTGATCAACTCCATCTGCACTGCCTTCCTTCAGCAGCAAAACACGGGGCTCTGCAGGGCTGGCTCCTAACGTGGTCATTTTCAGCTGCTGCTCTATTTAAAAGAAGCGATTTCAAGCAAATTCTTACTTTTTCCTTTGTCCTCAGCCTCTCTCATTCCCTGAGGAGGTTTACAGACTCAGTCATGGGCTGCGTGAAAAGAAAAGTGAGCAGAAGCACTGCTACCTACAAACCCTGCCGGCACCTCCCAGGTTCTGCCAACACACAAGGCAGACTTCCACCATGGACAGACGTCCTCCAAACCGGTACAAAAGGCCACCCTGGTCTCAGTGCCACATGAATTAGCACTCTTGGTGACATTTTGCACGCTGAGCGTTTCCAGCTCACGCTCTCACCTTCAACCGCCAAATTATGCTCAGCTTCTACCCAAGGCAGCTGCAGCACTTTGTGGCTTTGGGGGCAGTGTTCATCACAAAACAGGAATTTGAAACAAGGAAGGAAGTTCATTCTAATGTCAGGGTTTTTTTAATCCTTTCATCATGTTTTCTGAAGCTGTTTGCATCAGTGGCAGCTCCTCTCTCCTCCAGCAAAACATAGAAGGAGCTGAGGTAGCACATGCAGCAATAGGAGGGAATCATATCTAGCAGCTCTTCCCAGCCCTTCCTACTCTTTCTTAATGACTTCATTCCAGTAAAAATATTCCAGCCAGCTCTTCTTCATAGTAATATTTGGCACCTTTCTTCCAGATGAGAAGGAAACGACAACTGCCCATGAGCCCTGTTCTCAATCCAGTGGTCCAGACAAAGGGTGGCTGCACAGATGGAGGCACCAAAACCTGGTCTCACCCTCTGCAAGCGCTGCACTTGACTTGTGAGTGAAGGAAGATCCTTTTGGGTGCTCAGCCAGGAGCCTGGGACCTGAGCCTGCCTGCTTTTCCTGGCCTGCAGTGATTGTGCTCCAGAGAAGGTTGGGGAATAACCAATAACCCCTGGCCCCTCATCTGCCAAGCAGCAGCCCTGCATGAGAAAAGAGCGAAAGGAAGGGAACCCAGCTGCTGTAAGGGCTGAGCTGCACATCAAAGTCTAATGGGCCACCTCAACCCCACTGATGCCTTTCACTCAGCTCTTCCCATTACCATGCTTATGCCTAAAACGTGTGCAAATTCCTTTTTGTAAAAACACTCCAGCAGTGGGGCCAGCTTGCCACTTTGCTGATATAAATCAAAGTTTCCATAAACTCTGTCTATTTTAATACCTTGTTTTTTAAAGGTTTGTCACATGCAAGCAAGGCAAGAAAACAAAACTGGCCATGTTCCAAAGTGTAATGCATGCCTCCATTAGTTGTTCTTTGCATCCAACCCAGTCCGGCCAGCAACTGCTCCCTGCCAAAGCCCCTCCTCCTGCTTATCCACTCGATGTAAAGTATTCCCATGCTATGGCAGAGACAATGAGAACCATTCCTATAGAGGGTACCAGTCCAGACAAAACATCAAAAGTCAGTCCAGGCAAAATAAAGATATGAGCTCCTGAAAAATGAGGGGAAATAAATGGGGAAGGTCCCTCTGCAAGCCTCAGATGTCCAGGGACTTGGATACACTCGGTTATCTCAGCCACAGGAGGAGACATAGAACACAGCACTGATGCTGGTGCTGTTGACCTTCCAGGAAAACAATGCTGAGATAACATTGGGCTGAACTTCAGAAGCACTGAGCCCTGGGTCCCCCCGCATGCTGGCTGCTCTTTTTTATCCTAATATTGCACATGAAGAGCTAGGTGGGAAGGAGTTTTTGCCACATACGTCATCAGCTCTTCTGACATCATCTAAAGGATGATTTTGGCTTTGAGAATCTTCCCTGCAGAGCTCCCAAGAACAGCTGGAATTGAGTAGCTGTAATAATCCTGGTGAGAACCCGCTGCAAACGTCAGAGCAGAGCATTCTGAACCCTTCTGATCACCAACTGCAATGCAAAGGCTACAACATATTTTCTCCTTTGATATTTTTTAACTGACCAAACCCTGCCCACATTTAAGTCGCTGGAAATCCTTCTTTCTGACCCAGTGAATGCAGCCAAGCCCCGGGGCAGGGAAGACCCATGGAATAGGCAGTGGCATTTCTATGGACGTGGGGCTTTGCCTTCAGTGCCACAGGGCTCTGCACACCTGGAGGAGGGAGAGATTGTTCAGCACCCAACTCCTCTGCAGTACAAATATAACATAAAAACACAGACCTTACACTTGCTCTATAACTAGAGGAGGGAGGAAGCTTTGCCGGCAGCAGAGCAGCATTATCTACAGTTCATTACAAATGCTTCATACCAGTGTTGTTAAACAGCAGCCCCGCCGGGGGAGAAGCTGTCCCACATCCCCCAGAAGTTATTTGGAGCAAAGTCAAAGCTTTGTAAAAGGCGTCGAAAGTTGCGATCAGGTGAAGTTAAATATCTGTTTATCTTTGGCTTTCCCTGGGCTTTGTTGATAATCCACATCCGACAGTGGAACGATCAGCTGCCACGTCTCAACCCGGAGCCCCACGGGTGGGTCGTGCTGTGCCACAGCCTCCTGTTCCCAGCGCATTGTTTGGGGCAGAACCGCAGCTCAGATTTCACCTTCTGAAAAAATCTGAGCAAGCCTTCTACACGAGGTTACATTAGCACCATTTATTGCAAAACAAGCTGTCTGAGTTCATTTTTAGGCACCAAAACGGAACGCTTCTTTGCTCGTCGGCAAGAGGTCACTCTTTGAAAACGCGGCGCCAAACAATGGGACTCCTGCTAATCGAACCTTTTGTCTTGGTGATGGTGGAGAAGCAATGAGAAATTGTGCAAAAGGGTGGAAAAAGCCCCAAGGATCTTAAGTCCGGGGGTGAAACAAAGGAGTGGTTGGACTACGGACTGCAGGGAGTTGTGCTTCATGGCAGCAGGAAACCCAACCGTGCAGGACAGGGGAAGCAGCACCAATTGCAATTCCCTCAAGTTTTCTCCCATCTCTCCCCCTGTATGTGCCAAAGGCATCGGGAAGGAGCTTACCTGTGCACTTCCTCTTAAAGGTTTCATAGTCTACCCCTTGGTCTCCGGGGACGATCGTAGAGCCGTTGTATTTAAACGTCACCCTTTGGGAAGGGGAAAAGAGAAGGGAGACGGGATTTAAAAGTCAGTCTTATGGAAGGCAAAGGAGGAGAAGGGGAGGAACGCATTCCAAAAAACATCCCGGGGAAAGGGGGAAGAGGAGCCGGGGAACAGAGGAGCATCGGTGCCCGTCCAGGAGATGCCGGCACCGCGGTGCACCTACCAGTTCACCTCGGTGGCATCGTCCCTGACGAGGTTGTACGCCTCCCTGCACGCCTCCTTGTCGATTTTGGTGGCCATGGGGACGTTCGGGGGAGCGGGCCGGCGGCCGCGGAGCGGCGCGGAGATGAGGACCTCCGCCGCTGCTGCAGCCGCACCGCACCGCGCAGCGCCGAGCCGAGCCGAGCCGAGCCGAACCCGCTGCCGCCACCGGCCCGCCCCCGCCGCGCCGCGGCTGCCAATGGCCCTCGCTGAGCCGGCCCTCGCCCGCCCCTCCTGGGGCCCGGGGGTGATGCAAGAGCCGGGGGGGGGATGCGGGGCTGGGCGGGCGGAGGGCAGGGGGGCTCTCGGGCCCGCCGCGGTGATGCGCGGAGCGGCCGCCGGTGTCCGCGTAGCCCCTGCGGGAGGGAGGAGGAGGAGGAGGAGGAGGAGAAGGAAGGAAGGAGGAGCGCCGCGCAAGATGGAGCAGCGGCGGGGCCCCGAGCCGGGGCGGGCGCACGGCAGGTAGCCGAGCGGGAGGCACGGAGCGGCGCGGTGCGCAGGTAGGAGAGGGGCTGCCCGCCCGTGCCGAGGGATGCCGGCGGTGCCGCCGCGCTGTGCGGGATGCCGCAGCCGCCCCGGCGCGCTCCGGACCGCTCGGCACCGCGGTGAACGGGAGCCGGGCTCTGCCCGCTGCCGGCCGCTCGGGGGGACGGGGCCGCAGCGCTTCAGGTGCGGGCGGCGGGGCGGCTGCGAGCGGCTCTGCCCCATTCGGATGCGGAGATCTCCCCCTGCCGGGCTCCGCTTCCAGTGCTGGAAAGAAACCCGTGAGTCAGTCCGCTAAAGGGAGACGGCGATTTTGGGGCGCAGTGGTGAGGACTGACTGCACTGTGCACGCACAGACGGGTCCTTGGCGCAGCGCTCCTCGGCTTGGAATAGATCGCACCAGATGTTGAGGACCAGAGTCTTAAAAACCACTCCTTGCACGTCTCAGTGAGAATCCACCAAACCCGGGACGTTGGATTTTGCAATTTTAATAATAAAAGAGACCATTCCATGATAAAAGCATCCCATCTCTTTCAAATTGATTACAATTTTTTTACAGTTTTGGGGGATTATTTTTCTATTCGACACATTGTCTGTATAGTCTGTAAATGGAAAGCCTGAACCGTTTAGAAACCTCATTGCCACTCAGCATTTCCAGAGTCCTCAGGGAGGATCACCTGTGTTACCTGTGGGATGCATCACTGAATGCCACACAGTGTGAAGCCCCAATCCTGCCAGCAGTCTCCTCCATGCTCTGGAATGACGTGAGCTTTGCTATGGAGTCGGGGCCCCAAATGTGAGCTTATTGCTGCAGTGCATTGCTGTGATGAAGGTGATGTCATTGGGGACAGAGGAATCTTTGGGCAGGCAGCACAGGTGTAGCACACAGCATGCGGGTGCGTGGCACTCCATACAGTAGGCTCTGGATGATGCTATCACCACACATTAATAGGTCTGAATTTCTATTGATTTCCTTTTGGAACACATTTTCTATATATATATATATATATATTTAAAGTCTTTATGCTGACCATGAGTGCTCATAAAAAAATATGTTTTTTTCTTAGTCTGCATTCATCATCCATTGGCACTACTGCTATTTATACACGTCCCAGCTGACTGTCCTTGTCTCATCCTCAGCTCCCCGCGTTTCCTGGGGGACGGTGGGTGACCAAAATGGCATTTCCCATAGAAGGAGAAAAGCTCCATCTCTATCATCTCTGCTATGGCCCAGGAGCTGGAATGTTCCAATTGCATTCACTGGGTTGTATTCTACCCCTCGTATTCAATGCTTCCTCATAGGACCGACCCTTTCCCTTTGCTTCTTTGCCTTTAACACATTTTCACGGATTATTTTTTTTTTCCTTTTAACGCACGGAGGGGAAAATAACCCGCATTTCTGGCTTCAGCGAGCCCTGATACAGGAGTTTGGAGACTTCCACCTTCTGCACATGGCTCTTTTTTCCTGCTGGGCAGGAAGCCGTTGGTTGAACTGGATATCGTTTCCAACCCTAACGATGCGGGCAACGGCGCCGGCACTCCGAACATCCGCGTGTCCCGTGCGCCCGGCAGCACCGCCGGCATCCCGCACCGCCGGCACCGGGGCCGCGCTGACGCCTCCGCGGCCGGGCTGGATCCCGCCCCTGCAGCACCCCGCCGCCATTTGCTCGCAGCGCGGTCTCCCCGCCCGCTCCGGGGTTGGAGCAGCCGAAGCTCTGCCTCCTGCCCGTCCCACTCCCGGCCCCGGCCTGCCCGGAGCGCCCAGCACGGCGCCCGCGTTTGCTGGGCGAGCCATGGCCGCGCGGGGCGGCTGCGCGGCGGCCGGCGGAGCGGGTTTTCCCCGCGGGAGCGCCGAGCTCTGGTAATGACCTCCTTCTTCCTCCCCTTCCCCTCGGCCCGGCGAGCCGAGCTGGCCCCGCTGCTCTCCTCCCCTCTGCGGGCCGTGGGAGCGGGGAGGCGCGGCCGCTCCTCCCTGGGGCTCGTCCTGCCGCCGGTCCTTCGCGGTTCCTCGGGCCGGGGTCGGCGCTGCTGGGGCTGCCCCACCTGTGGGCGTCGGGGTCCGGAGCCCGGCCGTGTTCCCCAGGAAGGAGCGGTCCTTTCCCCGGGCAGCTGTAGCGGGGACGGGCGGTGCGGGTAAGCGCTGTGTCATCAGTATTTCGTGCACCGCTCTTCGGTTGTGTCCTATGGCGCCCAACTTGTTGACGCGATGAGCGTTGGCGAGAAAGGAAAGAAGACCCACCGCGAATGGATCATATCGGTGTATAACGTTGTTACGGCGCTTTGAGGTGCGCTGCTGACCGCTTCTTTCTGCCTTTGTTCCAGAAGCTCCGCGGCTCAGCCCGCCATGGAGAGCACCAGGCAGACCAGGATTTGCCGCCCGCACAAAATCAGCGAGTCCTCGAAGGTTGGTTTGTGTTCTGTGCCAATAAGTGAGGGGAATCTCCTTTCCATGCGCTACTGGGATGGAAAGCGAATGTTCTGAGCTGTTAGAAGGACGTGTGAGAGCAGCAGTGTGCCTGCACACAAGTCTTTGATTTCAGAAGCAAGTTGCTCTCTAATGGTTTTGTTTCGTTTTTTTAAAGAAAAAAAGCAGCAGCAGCGAATGAAGAGCTGCTCATCGTGACTCATAACTTAGAAAAGAAACCCACACCATCACAGCAGTGTTTGCTCTGCGCCAAAGCTTCACTCATTAAACGAGATTTATTTTGGGAATTTTACGTATTGATCCATCTCACCAAATCAAAGCTAGGATTACTTTTCAGATGTCACCTTCATTCTGTAGATGAGAGCCTTGATCCCACAGGCAGCTGTTCTGAGGAACTCAGGGTTTCCTTAGGTTTGCAAAGGTAATTGTTTTGGTATATGAGATCTCTGTCTGAAATAATCCATTGGCCCCAGTTGGGAATCTGCAGAAGGCCCTTTCAGGTGAGCTGAAGATGATGACCTCGGCTTTGCAAGCTGTTAACATAGCACTAATTACTGCGTTCACTTTGTTTCGTACCAGTGACATTTGGTTCTGGTGTGAGCACTGGGTGCTGCAGGCAATGAACCTTTCACTGCCAGCAATTGCTACAATTTCCAGTGCCCAGATCTGTGTTACCAAACTGGAATGAGACAGATCTCATGTCCCTCTGCCTCCCTCAAGAGTCCTGGTGCTGCTTTAACAGTCTGGAGGACGTTAATTACATCTTTGAATCCAAAAAGTTAACATTCTAAAAGCTATAATAACGAAAGATAAGGGATAAACAGAACAGATCTTTAAATGCATCCCTAGCAATGTCATCTTCTCCTGGGTGCTGGACCTGCCTGCCATTTTCGTGGTTTATTCTGAACGTACCAATGATTCATCTTATTAAAAATGAATTAAGTTGACAGCATTGTTTTGTTTTCTTGTTTAGACAGCAGCTGTCACTCTGTTGAACTTGGTGGTATGGATGATGCTGAAGCTGTCCTGGGGTGTATATATAATATAATATATAATAGCTTGCGAAAGCTGCTTGTATTTATCATAAAATTTGTCTTGCTTTAGAAAAGTGCAGCTATCAGCTTCTGTCATTTGCTCACTGTACGAATGGAAGTGTGAAGCAGCTGCAGTGTGGTAATACATTCCAAGTCCCTCCAGAGCCACACACAATTTTTATGCTTGCTTTCTGAAGTAGCAGCAGTTCCACACAGCAGCATGGGTTTGAGCAGTACAGGTTGTGCTGTGTGTTTGTGGTCAGGATTATTGCTGCTGACTGCACAGCTGGTTAAGTCAGTAGGAATCTCTGGCAACTCCTGCAGCCTGGTGTAATCTCGTTATGCACAATGGTGCCATTAGGGAATATCAGAGAAATGATCAGCCACTTACAAAGACTTATAAAAACATACAGCTATGCTTTGGGTTTAATCCGATAACTTTATCCTGTGAGTCAGACTCAGAGCAGGGCGATGTTTATTGTCTCTTGTCCTCTGTCCTTCACCATAGCTGCTGCAAATGTATGGTCTGTCCTTTACTGCTTTTATTCTTCTTCCCACCTCCTCCGCTCCCTGAACTCTGCTTGAGCATCTTCATTTCTCAAGATAAGGAACACGAAGATGAAACTTTCTAAAGCTTAAAACCTGTGTATTTTCTTCTGGTGCCACTCTCGGGCAGTGTTACTGTTCCCTCAAAGTTACCATCTTCAGTTCAGAGAATATGATGAGGCAGAGTGTGAGAAAACTGAAGAGTTTAGGCCCAGAAAACTTAGAGTTATTGAAACCCCATCACTTGGGTTGGTTTAACTCTGTGTGTTTGTGTGTAGAAAGTTACCCCAACAGAAGCTTTGTGGGAGCTTAGCCACCATTATTTAGACAAGAATATAAGCAAAACCCAAGGGAGACCAGTTGGCTGTCACTGAGACATCTGGTAAAAGTCCCTTTAGTCGAAGTCTAAATAGAGAAGCAGACAGAGGTCTGGATGTACTGCACTTCCCTCTGCCCCGAGTGTCAACAATGACAGTGTGATTATGGAGAAACCCTCAAGTTTTGACATTTGGTGGGGATGTGAAAAGCAAATTCCTATGTAAAAGTTAAATACTGTGGGTTGGTTTGTTTGGATCAGCTTCGAGGCGAGAAAGTTGAAGCTCTCAGGGAGCAGTCATGGCCCTCGCAGGTTCTTGCTGAGGCTGCCAGGTGTATGTGGAGGGCTGTTCATACACTCTGGACCTGAATTTGAAAGTAAATGACCAGGGTCAATTTTACCACAGATGCCTGCTTCTGGGTATGTCGTGTTAGGGAAGCAAGCTTGCTGTTTAGCTTGGAAATGCTGCTGCACAGCTGAACAATCTCTATTGCAACACATTTGGTTATTAATTTGGGTTTAATCTTTGGCAGCCTGCCTGCTGCTGTTCCACAGCTGCTAAAAGGCAGACGTAGGAGGTCAGGCTCCCAAAATTGGCATTAACTTTGGACGATTGGCTGCCATCGTGTCTGGACAGTGGTGAGCTATGCATGTTAATCCTGCTTATCGTGTAATTTGGTAATCATCCTTTAGTACATACAAGACTGAGTATCTAGAGTAAGGTTTGAGCACAGGGGAAAGAACTTGGCCCTTGGGCTTGAACTTTTCTCATCCAGGTGGGTAGAGAAGTTGTTCCATTGCAATTGTCCCACATTAATGGCTTGGCCTAATGGAAATAATCATGTGATTTCTGCTTAGGATCAGGGAATGCCAAGGATATTTAGGATTTGCAGAGCAGAAAGTGAGAATCCGTAGCCTAGGAATGGAAAGGCTGAATGCCTGGGCAGCTTGAAGAGACCTCAGTCCATGTGTGACCACTTCCAATGCAGATAAAGGCTGAGGCACCTTTCCAAGGTGTCATTTCTATGAATGCAGGCTGAAGAACTGGGCAAGATCCAGCCTTACAGCCAGTGCTGTTTAGAACTCATGTAGGTACAGTGTAAAGACGTGCTTCCTTTCTACCTCCTTTCATTTATTTAACATGTTCTCAAACCATCTGTTTTGGAATTGGTAATTAAAGCTGTGAATTTGCTTTTAATTTAACCTGGCTTTTATTAAGAGAGCTCATAAGGTAACTGACTGTACCATAAGGCATTCTGCTCCTTTGCAAGAAAGAGCCCCAGAGTGGTGTCACTCGATACAGCTCTTTCTGCAGCTGTTAGGCAGGGCATGCAAGGGGTGACAAAATAACTCTGATTTGGTTCTTCTTAAGACTGGTGAGCATGTGAGAAGGAAGGGAACACAGGTTGCCTCCAAAGCTCTGAGGCAGGTACAGAGCGGTGGGAAGAATGCCTGGGGGCAGAACATTCCCAGAAGGGCACTTAACAGAGGGCGTTTTCCACTTTCTTTAAAAGAGAAATATTTAGCCTTGTTCATTACAACAAAAGCTACCTGGCTTCTGGAAGCATGTAGTAGTCTTATGGGAGTAAGTTATTCATGTGTGCATCTTTGTACATAAATAAACAGCTATTCAAAAATGCAGCGTGTGTGTCTGGGATAATAAGGAAATAGAGGAATTTTACCCTAACAAGCTTACCAGTGCACAGTGCTGACAAGGCTTGGGAGGGGGCAGCTGTCAAGCAAGCACTAACCCAAACCATGCAGGGGTTGAGTGAAAATTTGGCATACTGCTGTATGCGTGTCTTCTTTAGGCAGTAGCTTAGTTGTGAAGAGCTCTGTAAGAAGTCGTTTGGGGGACAGGAAAGAAAGGAAATGTCAGCATCGTATCTTGAAGACAATGAGTGGAAGAGTTTCAGAAAATTGTGCCCTTGTAAATCATCAGGGAGGCTGTTTGGATGCAGCACTGTGGAGGAAGTAGGAGTGAATTATAACTGAAATGGATAGCAGGAAGCGGGCAGAGCCTGCATAGGCCATTCCAAGTGAGGAGAGGCACCTGGGCTTATCGTGTGCTGGGTGCCAACAGTTTCAAACCAGAATTTGCTATCAATGTACAACAGAAGTCACTTTTTCTTATGTGTAAATACATCTAATGGGAAAATGCTTGGTGAATGCTGAAATTCTTCTTGCTGAGGATAACACACCTGAGACTATGTGTAGTTTTTTTGATTCCAGGTGTACAGATGGGATGACCACTCTAGTCTGGTTCTTCAGAGTCTGAACGAACAGAGGCACCGAGGGCTCTTCTGTGATATTGTCCTCGTTGTGGATGAGCAGAGAGTCCCTGCCCATCGGAACCTCCTGGCTGTTTGCAGCGACTACTTCAACTCTATGTTCACCATTGGTATGAGAGAAGCTCATCAAAAAGAAGTTGAACTTTTTGGAGCCTCTTACATTGGTCTCAAGGCTGTGGTGGACTTTCTTTACGGAAGTGAGCTGTCCTTGGATGGAGGCAATATTGATTACGTGCTCGAAACAGCTCACCTGCTGCAGATCTGGAAGGTTGTGGACTTCTGTTGTGAGTATCTCGAGAATGAAGTCAGCGAGGAGAACTATTTGTACCTGCAGGAGCTGGCCTCTATCTACAACCTGAAGCGCCTCGACTCCTACATTGATTCTTTCATCCTGCAGAACTTTGGCACGCTGTCTTTCACTCCAGACTTCCTGCAGAACGTTTCTTTGCAGAAGCTGTGCCAGTATCTGGACAGCAGCAATGTGCAGCAGGAGTGCGAGCATGATTTGCTGCAGGCTGCCTTGCAGTGGCTTACCCAGTACCCAGAAAGGGAGAACGAGGCTTACCAGGTTCTGGATAACATTCACTTTCCCTTGATACCTAAAAGCGATCTCCTCCATCGAGTCAAGCCTGCTGTGTGCTCCCTTCTCCCCAAAGAAGCAAACTGTGAGGGCTTCATAGAAGAAGCAGTAAACTACCATAACAACGTCACTGCTCAGCCAGTGCTGCAAAACAAGCGGACAGCCCTGCGGACCTGCGAGGAAAGGCTCCTCTTTGTTGGGGGGGAGGTTTCCGAACGGTGCCTGGAACTGAGTGATGATACTTGTTTCTTGGATGTCAGAAAGGGGCAGTGGGTAGCAGAGACCCCTCTGCCAGCCAGACGAAGTCACCACTGTGTTGCAGTGCTGGGAGGTTTCATCTTCATAGCCGGAGGCAGCTTTTCAAGAGACAACGGAGGGGATGCGGCTTCAAATCTCCTATATAGGTATGATCCCCGCTGTAACCAGTGGATAAAGGTGAGGCTTAAGCTGTATTATTTCTCTGTATGATGTTCTTAATGTTCAGAGTGTTTTCATCTTTTTGGTGGAAGGAAAGGACGTGTTAAAATAGCTAATGTGCCAACCCTTGGAAATGGAAAAAGAATGAGTTATTTTAGCGGAATCTTTGGTGGGAATGTTTAAATTCTGCCCTGAACTCTTGAGCTGCATGCATATTTTCAACTTCACTTGGGATCTGGGTATCTAAGCAGTAGAATTCCTGGACAATATCCACCTGCAACTCTTTAGGTAACCTGTGGGAACAACGCTAAAATAGACCTAGATGTGACTGCACAGCTCTTCTGTTCTGAGCAGTAGCACATGTAACTAAACAAGAGATGGGTCCGATGCAAAGGGAAAACATCTCTGATATTTGCCAGACGTTTCTGTGCTGCTTTGGAGTGACTTATTCACTTACAGTCCTGCCATAAAACCCTGAAACCAGTGCAGTATCTGTAAAACGTGATATTGTTCCTACGTTTTGAAGCAATCATCCTGTGAGGTTCAGTTGGGTTTTTTGGAGTGCTTCCAATGTACACCGCTTGCAGAGTTTGGGCAGGTCATCCATGTAAAACTGAAACGTTCACAGAGTGAGCTCAGGTGCTTCCTGCTGTCTCCTGTTTTGTGAATAAGTGCAATGTACCGTGCTCCTGCAGGAAGAACCACAAGTGTTTTATGAATGTAATGGATAAAAAGTGGTAGCTTCTCAAATAAAAGGGAAGAAGCAATTATCCTCAGGCAGGAATGTACACCGTCAGCTTGCTTACCAGGTGTTTGAAGATGTCAACATGTTATTTCTTGGCAGGTTGCCTCCATGAGACAACGTCGTGTGGATTTCTACCTGGGAGCTATAACTGACATGCTGGTAGCTGTTGGTGGCAGGAACGAAAATGGGGCTCTTTCTTCAGTGGAGACCTATAGTCCTCAGAAGGATTCGTGGTCCTATATAGCAGGCTTGCCAAGGTGACGGAGATATTTGGAAGGTTGTCCTGTGTTTGAAGGATAGAGGGAGCTTACATGATGAATGGCTATCCTTAGAAGGGAAGCAAGGGGCAATATGACCAGCATGTTATTGCAAGTAACAAACTCTATCAGCATGTGTTATTTGAGCAACCATCTCTTCCAAGCAATGTGTGCTTTCAATTTCTGTCCTGCGGAACATCTGAAGGACAGAAGAGATCTTGTGATTTTGCTCTAGTGTTCTTGAAATGTTTTTCCCAAGAGTCCCAAGGTCTCTTGGAGTTGAGTTTCAGAAGGCACTGATTAGATGTTGGCTGAAGCCTTTTATAGTTTATTTGGCCTTGCTTTGTCACTTCGGAGTGGTGGTTGTCCTGTCAGATGTTTCTCTCTGGCTGCTTAGATTGGCTGTTGCAAATGAACCACATTTACCTATATTTCAAATACCAGATAACTCTGGCAGATGTGACCCTTCCCCCATGTGTGCAGAGTTACAAACTTAGCTGGTTTGCTTTTGGAAGGCTTTAGTAGTGCAACTCTTACTGTAAGTAACACCAGTTCAGGATATTGAATTGTTTGTGTGATAGAATAGTGTTTCATTTGCAAACAGCTACTGAGGTTTTGTAGTATTTCAGTCATCAAAGTTATAGGGGTGTTGGCTGTATGGATGGCATTTTTGTGATGTCTGCAACCTGCAGTGCCTGCTTTCTTAGAATCACTTAGAATCATTTGGATTCGGAGTTCATTTTTTTCCCCTATTCCCCTTGTTGCAGAGCAATTGGCAGCCACTGGAGGCACAGAAGCCTGCTGCCCAGTTCTGTTTTGGGCAGGTGCTGCAAAGCAAGTCTGATCCAAGCTAACAGTTGGGCTTGAGTGCTTTTAGGAAGCAGGATGCTTTCTCTGTTTCCTTCTGCTCACACAGGCAGGTCTAGCAGTTGAGACTAAGCACCACAGCCTTTCCTGAGAGGCTTCACGTGAGGAAAGCCTTCTAGTAATTGGGATGACCTGTGAGATCGCAGTAACACCTCATAGAAATTGTAGCACAGCTTTTTTTTGTAACATTTTTGATGAAATGTGGACATGACCTGAATGCACTTTATGTTGCTGGAAAAACACTTTGTAACAGACCTGGGTATGTTTTTCGCAGCATTTAGATGGTCGGAGGGAAGCTTGCATGGCTGGCTTAAGGCAAGCAGGCTGTCTGAAAAGAGGCAGTCCACGTGTTCCTACCAGTACCTCTGTGTTGGCTTTGAGAATTTTGCAGCTGCAGCATTTAAAAGTGAACTTTGGTTTGGGGAGGTTTTCTTGGTTTTGGTGGTGTTGTTGTTTTTTATTAGATTGCCTAAGCAAAAGTTCCCCTCATGGGAGACATCCCACTTATGTTGATTTAGCTGGTTGATAAACTGCTGTAGTACTGCAAATATTTTAAGTTATTGCTGCGTCCCAAAGTTGTTCTGTGCTTTCTCCTGCCTGCTCTGTCCTGTTCCTTCATGCAGGTTGCAGAAAGGAAAGTCAGGATAGAAGTGAATAACATTTCTTAATGGAGGGACAAAAATATTGCTGGAGCTCGAGGAGAGGTGTGACTGGCAGTAGACTGGCTGCAGGAAGGGTTCTGGGCAGTCCTTTGCTGATGTGCTTCAGATGTGTTTGCTGGCAGCGCTGGAGGGATGAAAGGCTTGTCTCTGCACAGCCTTTTGTTTCCTGTGTTCTTCTGTCATCTTCTCTTTGAAGAAAAAATCTGCAGGTTTTTGTCCTCTTAGGCACATGGCCAGCAGAAGCAGGCGCCCTGCCCATGGCTCTGGTGCTGTCTCTGTCTGCTCTCAGAAGAGGAATTGTCTTCCAGGCAGTTGCTGGAGGGAAGTGTTAAATCGTTCTAGGGTACTGGCTTACATAATTTGCTTTGAGCTGTGTGACGTTGGACTCTCATAAGATATATTTGTCAAAGGTTCTACTCTGAACATACATAAAATGCAGGTGTTTTGTTTGTCTTTGTGATTATTTTTTCTTCTTGGAAGGGTCATAGCTTGCCATGGCAGAGGTTGCATCCTTGGTACACAGGACTCCATTTCCAAGTTCTACATCCACGTTACTGTGTGCAGGAACTGCAATGCTTCTCTAAGGAAGACCTTTCCAGGCTCTTTTTTGCTTCATGTTCCTCCCCACCCCCTTCCCATCCCAACATGGTCAAAACGTTGTTTTCCCTCACCACGTCCTTGGAAGGAGCAAAATTGTTTTGACTGAAGTAGTGCTGTCTTCTGGAGAAGAAAGCACAGCATCTTGAGGCAGGTGCTTGACATAGGAAGCATTAGCCACGCTAAATGATGGACCTTGCCCAAGTCTGCTACAAGTGAGACCTAAATCTGTTCCAAGGGAACGTTGCCTGAATCTCATTAGGGTCTTGAGCTTTCCCATTCGTAGGAGAGGTCTCTTATCTTTTTATGCACTTTCCCAAGCTCTTTGGAAGCAGTTGCTGACATAGTTTCTAGCCCACGAGGGAACGGCGGTGACTGACGAGTTTGGCAGAGCAGAGGTTTGTGCAACGTGTTCTCATTTTGAGTAGACTTTGAAAAAGTCTGCTGTAGACATCAGTGTAATTAATTGAGTGGCTCCAGGTTAAACTTTGGCAGAACAACTGAAAGCAGTTGTGTGAGGAAATGTGTTGGAACAGGTTAATAAATGTTGGTGTCTGTTCTACTAGTCGTGTCGTGAATAATCTTGCATGGTTGCAACAGGTGGACATCAAGATTCTGAGCAACCACAGCTCGCCAGGGCTTTGCTTGGAGTAGGGGATTCCCAAAGCTGTATCAACTTAGGCCAAGTGCGTGGGGTTTCTTCTGCCTAAGAACATAAATTGTAGATAGTGCTCACCAAATGGTGTTACTGTGACAGAAGCTGTAATTTTTGCAGCGTTATGTCTGGGAAAGATTCAAAATTGGCAGTTGGCTCTAATAGATGTTCTGAATTGAAACTTCTTTCTCCTTAACGCCTTTATCTTTTTTCTGGCCACTCTTATAGATGGTGCTGCCAAAACACTCACTGCTTTCTGTCAGGGGATGTCTGGACCCATGGCATTGAAGTGTCCTGTTGTGCTGCACGCTTAGAAATACTGCTGTTGAAACCACATGGCTTCTAGAAAGGATTCTTACTGATTGTTCTCAATTTGTGCATTAGGTTTCATGCAGTTTCTATTAATGTAAAGCTGTGTGTGTACAACTTTGAATGATCTTTTCATACGTCAGGCAAAGTGAAAACACCTCTAAGCTATTTCAACAGTACTATTTCCCTGTACTGGAAAATAGCAAGTTGATGGCCAATTTTATGCTTCAGATATGATAGCCTTTTCCAAATTACTCTTGTAACTATTGCAGTTCACTGGACGTTGCCTGATGGAGGCAAAAAGGAAAGCAGAAGTGCTTTTTTTGTAGCTGTCTATGCTAGACTGCCTTCATGTGCTTGAGAGTGGAGTATGCCTGTTTCTTATTTGCATAGAATTCCTCTTACTTAGTACTGTAGGAGAATATTCATCCTACTTCTCTAAATATCACTGGTTATTTTCTTAACTTCTGTTTTTTTTCCCAAACATTGTCCATCCTTACTTCCTAGATACTCTACCTTTTAAGACCCATCTGTGTGTATATAGAGAAGCATCTGCAGCAACCTGATTCAATGCCACTGGAGGCTTACGCTGCCAGTTCTTGTCCCTAACAGACCAACACAAGGTAGAGATGCATCTAATCTACATTGCACCTGCCACAGCATTTCTGGCAGGTGCAAAAGCAGGAACGTGTGTGCGCAGGGAATTTTGTGTCAAATAGACATACCAAGCATGAGTGCTATTCTCCCAGAGTTGGGCAGATCGTGAGCTGTGGCATTTTTGAGTTGTCTTTTTGCATAACACCTTAGTCCTGTCCTTTTTTTCTGGGTGGCTAACAGGCAGTATCATTCTGAAGCATCAGCCCTTGTTAGCTGCAGCATCTGTCCTGGCCACTCAGCATTCTTAGGTCAAGCATGTCAACGATTGTTCTGTTTCTTGAAGTAGGAGCTTACTAATATGTCTGATTCAGACACTGGTCAGGGATCAGAAGTTTTGGTAGACATATAGAATAATAAGCTTCTTGTAGCTGTTCTCCAAAGTATCATGCTTTCAGGGTAAATGTGGGCTTTCTTTCTATTGCACCTATTCTCCTGGCATAACAGCACTTGGCATTTATGTGTGGAAGAAGTTAGTGTAGCTGAGACAAACTCTTACATTACAAAATAAAAACACCTTCAGGTTCTATCCACACTGAATTTTAAGCGTGTTGAGGCACAGTTCAAAAGCATTCCTGGCTAAAGTAATGCTAACATAAGTTTGTCTGCTATAGAGGTTGAGTTGTTGAGACCATGACTACAAAGGATGGTAGCAGAGGCTCATGAGCACAGGGTGAAGTATACATTGTTCTGCAGCCTTGGGACTGTTAAATTGTTTGGGCTCTTCTTATCAATTTTGCCATGGCTGGTACTGCAGCTACTTCTTTCGGAAAGAAAAGAGAGAAAAAAGGCACGTGCAGGAAGGGTATGTTCAAGGAAGCCAAGGCTGTCCCTCACTTAGCATTCCTCTTCTAAGAGCTCAAAAGGGTTTGGTTAGAAATATCTGAGTGTGAAGTTAAGAAAAGCCTCAAGAATTGATTTTGCAGCAGCTTTATTACAGCTGATCAAAGAGGTTTTCTCTGTGCCCTGTGGAAACAGCATGTCTGAAGTTGGTTTCCATCATCTTGTTTCGTCTTACTTGAAAGGTGGTCTGTGATTGAAGCTTGTTGCCTTGTGTTGGGGCGACAAAAGAAGTTATCACCTGCTTAGCAGAAGTGGTAGAGCAGCAGGTAGATAGCTCGGGTATCATGCCCATAAATAAAAGGAATTCTGTCTTTAGTTACTGCCTGTTTTCTTCAGCGCTGCTTCTCGTTGAATGCTTGTGCATTTTGCTAAAATCCTTAAGTACTAAGTTGGGTTGTTTCTGTTTGCCTGTCCTAGGTTTACTTACGGCCACGCTGGAACAGTCTACAAGGAATTTGTGTACATTTCAGGTGGCCACGATTACCAAATCGGCCCGTACCGAAAAAACCTGCTGTGCTACGACTACCGCACGGATGTCTGGGAGGAGAAGAGACCAATGATCACTGCCAGGGGGTGGCACAGCATGTGCACCTTACAGGACAATATCTATTCTATTGGTGGCAGCGATGACAACATAGAAACCATGGCTCGTTTTGACATTCTGAGCGTGGAGTCGTACAGCCCTCAATGTAACCAGTGGACCAGAGTTGCTCCTCTGCTGCAAGCTAACAGTGAGTCAGGGGTGGCTGTCTGGGAAGGCAAAATTTATATACTTGGAGGCTACAGCTGGGAAGAAACGGTCTTCTCCAAAACAGTCCAAGTTTATGATAAGGAGAAAAATAAGTGGTACAAAGGAACTGATTTACCCAAAGCGATTGCTGGTGTGTCTGCATGCGTCTGTGCACTGAAACCCAAAACAGAGGACAAAAAGAAAAAGACAAAAACAAAAAAACATCAGGATCGGGGAAGATGACTGCTTCTGGATAACCACCCTTTAATGGTGGGCTCCCAAGGACCCTTGTATTTATCATTTCTTTCTAACCTTGATTCTTTATTTTTCTTTTTAAATAGGGGGAAAAGGTATCTTCTGAAGCCTCACAAACGTACAGTGAATGTGTTTTTTGGATTAAGCTCACATTTAAGGTCAAAAGCAAGAAAAAAAACCACCCCAAAATCTCTTTTACTTTGTAAGGGGTGATATGGCAAGAGAGGTTATGCTCATCTCCTGAATGTTGAGGATTAATTTTTGTCACCTGTGGTTTTTGGCATTCTCACACATATTCTGTTATGCTGACATTTTAAAAATAAGGTTGAATCTTTGGCTGGGATTATAATGACAAAGGTGAGAGGCGGAGTAGAAAATGATGAGCTTGAAGTTACAGAGCAATTCAAAGGAGCTCAGAAGCTAAGAAGAAAATGAAATGGGTCTTCAATGTTGTAAATCTTGGGGGTTTTTTATTATTTCTTTCAGTGACATTAGATTCCATTTACAGTACATTTTTGAGTTTTCAGTATCAGATTTCTGGAACACTCGAGCATTCAAAGAAAGTATTTCTTTAGGTGAATGCAGGTCAGATCAGCTTGAACAGCAACTAACTCCACTGTAGTCTTTAGATTAAGAAGGCCTTATTGTGTGGTCAAAGAATAGATTTGGGGCTTGGATTGATAGTGTTGTGAACTTTGAAATCTGGGGAAGGTGATAAGAATTTTGCACGCCTTGTTGCAACATTTTCCCTATTTAGATATGAGAGCTCGTTTTTCTTAGGCTTTAAAACATGCCCTGCAGTGAGGAAAAAAAACTGTTAAAGTAGTAGAAAAAATATTTGAGGATTTGGATGGAAACTGCTGTGTTTTTACTGAGCTTTAAAGCAGTTGGGATTGGAAGAGTTCACCATGAGTTTGGGGATTCTTGAGTAGCGTTCCAAGGAGTGGGGAAATGACAGAAGGATTCTGTAGGTGAGCACAGAGCAGGAGTGTGTCCTTCCCCAGCCCTGCCAGCCTGTATGAGCTGGGATTTGCTTCCTTTGAATGGAGCTCGCAGTGGTCACGGCCAGTAGCCAGTGTGAGCAGGGGCCAGATTTGCCTTCTGACAAAGAGCAGACCAACCAGGATGATGAATTTTGGGGTTTGGTAATCCTGTGAGATCAATAATCAAGAGAAACTTGATTATTTTTTTTACCTTAGCTGTCAGCTCATGCTTTCCTTGTCTTTCAAATTCAAACTGGCTTTTCCTGAGAATTGCCTTTTCTGTTTGGTTTTGTCAGGATTCCAAGCCACATTTCATCAAGCTTGCAGAAGAACACCTTCCCCAGCGAGGCAGGTCCCATAGGAAGAAACCTAAAATACTCTCAGGACTGCATTTGGGATCTGGACAGTAGGACCAAACTGAAAATTGTCTGTTAGATCCTCTGTCTCACGCTGTTCTCTGCCTACCAAGTGAAGAGATTTCTGACCCAAGTGTTAGTTCACCCTCTACAAACACAGCTGATTGTGCTGTAGATAATAAAATTCCCCGACTGTCTGGCCGGCTTTCAGGCATTCACCCTGGGGCATTTTACAAACGCACCTCTGATTTGCAAGGAGTCGATCACCAGCAATCTGATACAACCACTTCAGTTATTGTTATAATGCCAGGCCGCAGATTAACATTTCTCCTTCCCAGAAAAGTAAGTTTTTAGAAACTTTTTACAAACTTTTATACTTTTTATAACGCATTTTGCTAACTCAGTCTTGTTTGCCATGTAATATATGAGTAGGGGAACTACTGCTCTGTAATTGTGGCTGCCGTCGAGAACTCCTAATTGGACGGCTCTTTTAGTCTTTGTGTAGTCGGTTGGGATGTGATGCAGCTGTCAGAGCAGCATTTACATTCCCAGCATTGTCAGGCAGTCAGCTATAATTGTAACCATTGTGTGGCCGCTCCACTGATAGTCCAGCTCACCAGACATGTTAATAAACACATTTTCTTTTCAGCCATTGGGGATCTGCTGAGTGGTTTTGGTTTAAAATTCTGCTGGGGAAGTATTGATTCTAGTTTTTGTTTGTTTGTTTGTTTTCCTCCTCTCTTCCCCTTTCACATCATTCCTGTGCACCATAACCACGTATTTCAGATTTGCCTTTTTCTTTCCATACAGTGTACATAGAGGTGATGTCCTGCTAATATCCTGCTTAACTCCCTGTTTTTTTTCATGGGATTTCTGTTGGTTGCTTTTGTTGGGTGGTTTTGGTTAGTTGGTTGGGCTTTGAGTTGTTTTGTTTTTTTTTTTTTTAGCAACTATTTACCTCATTAATTGGAAAACACTAAGAAAACATTTTTGCACTCAATGTCATTTGAAGCTCTTGTAATTTAGAGAGCTCTTAGTTATATTACAAGAACTTCTTTGCATTGAAAGATGTACTTCTGAAGGAACTTCTGGAGTGCAAGGAAGTGACCGGTGTCTTCTTAGGTGCTCAAAAATGATTGAGGAAAACTAGCTTAAATGACTTCTTGGAAACTCCTTGAGGTTTTGTTTTTCTTATTTGTTTAAAAGAAAAAAACCCAAAGTAGTTAATCTCATTTGCATTAATGAATTTGTTCTAAAGCCTTTGTACACTGCATGAGGTAATCATTTTTTGAAATTCTAAAACTAATTAAAATTTGGTTATGACAAACATTAATGAGTTGTGAGGCTTTTTTTTTTATATATATCTGAGATCCTAGCTATGTTGACTGAGAGCTACTTAACTTTAGGGGACATTTTCATGTGTAAGTACAGAAGAAATATCAAGGCCTTGCTTTGTTTTTGTTAATGGGTTGCCTGTTCCTATATTTCCTCTGCCCTCCCACCCATTTAATTGTGTTTGTGTAATACATTAATGTCTGGAAAAAAAAAATAAACCCAGCTTAGAATATTGTATTCATAACTGTCTGACCTGTGGATTGTTTTAACTGTTCTTTTCCTTATTGACAACTTGGAAACAAGTGCATTTGTAAATATTTGAGCAATTATTTTAGGTGGCATTGGTAATGATGGAAACATTTCAGCAGGCAGGAGCTAAATATAACAGTTGGAAGTAGAAATGTAAATTCCTTGGCTAATCCACCTTTTCTGCATCCAAACCAGGCAGTCAGAAATTACTTTTTGCATCTTTTGCAATGCTTACAAAAACCCAATCCATTTTATGGTGCTTTCAAAGATTAGTGTTCAATGGGGATTAGGTCAACACGTTTAGGACTTCGTAACACAATTGCATAGGCAGAATATAACCTCGGTTCTCATCAAAGCTTTACTTTTCCTGGTCCATTTATCCTCTTTTCAAACTAAACAAAGGCTATAAATGAGTGTATCTGATACTACCAGAGGTCACTGGGGTATCCTACCTGTTGTTGCTGTAAATTTCGTCACCATTTGCACCTGCCAGACCCAGGGCAGTCTGCAGTGCTAAAAGCAGAGCCTGGCAGGGTGTCCCTTCGCTGTGGATGCTGTGTGCCTGGACTTGGCTCAGCATCACTGGGGAAGTGATAGGAGCCTGTTAACTAAGAGCATATCCTGCTTCACAGTAACTTCTGGTCCTGAGTGCTGATCTGCTTTGTGAAATCGGTGCGCTGCAATTTTGAATGAAATGAAATGAAATGAAATGAAATGAAATGAAATGAAATGAAA
>NW_024884755.1:14464650-14468914 GCF_019232065.1 Centrocercus urophasianus
AATGAAATGAAATGAAATGAAATGAAATGAAATGAAATGAAATGAAATGGAGAACATGGATGAATGAATGAATGTCTGCTTTGATGCTCACAGTCCAAGCAGCCCTCTGTGCATGTGTAGGATGGGCAGAGCAGAGGCAGTATCCTACTGCTCTTACAGAATCAGCCTGGCTCTGGCACCTGAACATTCCACAGCCTTCATCCATAAGCTCTGTACAATGTTTCTGGTCAGGAAGCACAGCTTTCTTCCTGCTCTGGGGGATAAAATTGCTGCTTTACCTCATTTTAAAGAAGGCTCCCGTTGCCAAATTCTGATGAAAACACATTTTACCTGACACAGAACATCTACCAAAACCCTCTGTTTCTCTCTTCCTACACTTCCACCATGCATGCATCTCGGCATCAGCACGTCAGGGAGCTGCTGCCTGTTAGAAAACAATGCTAACGTTAGATAACAAAAATCTCTTGGGATACCCTGAGGAAAAATGATGTGAGATGCAGTTGTTTTGAAAGCTTGAGTAAGAAGTATGAAATATTTTTGTTTTCAGGCTGAAATCTTACATCGAGAAAAATGTGCCTACGTGTGTCTTTCCTCTGTAAGAGATCAGACTGCTTGTTTTTTCAAGTACTGGTGTATTTTACTTGCTGTTTGGGAATCAGTATTATTGAGTGGCAGCAAAAAAGGTCTCACTGCTAGAGAATGTAGAGAAAGAATTGAACACTTAGCGTTCTTTCTCAGAAACGATCTACCTTGCAGAATAAAAGCTCAACTTTGTAGATTCTAATTGTGATTATTATCATGAACTTACAGCTTTGGTTTGTCTCCAGACAAAGTCAGGGCAGACACAGGCCTTGACCAGGTGATGATGCTGTCTCTGCAGTGCAGGTTTGTGCATAAACCAACTTCAGCTCCTTTCTGAAGGTTTCCTTTCTGGCAACTCCACTCCTGATGAGAAAGACACAGTCCAGTGTCAGGTTTGTTGATGCCACGTGCATTTTTTTACCATCACATGGGCTTTTTCTGGATCTCCAGCTTTGGAGTAAACATTTCTTTGTTTTTATTTTGGTGAGTTCAGTGACAAGTGTTGAACAGAATTTGAAAGGAAGGTAAGAAAGAGAAGTGCAGGTCCTTTGGAGATTGCAGCCCTGAAGTAGACTATTGCACGAGAGGGCAGAAAAGCTTGTATTTAAGACAAGGTTGGACAAGACACAAATAATGCAGCCAAAGGGTCTGCATAGGTAACTGAAACACAAATATATTGAGTCAAGCATCTACATGATCTGTCAAAGACTTGCCCGGGCTTGAAAATTGTTTCAGGCTAAATTGAACTAGTTTATGCTTAAGTTCCTTCCATCAACAAATGAAGTGCATTTGTAGCAGTTTTCTATATTCATGGGAATATGGATTTCAGAAGCAACATTTTGTTACTGTTTTTTCAGAATAAAACATCCAGTTTTGTTCTGAACTTTATTCAGTAAACTGGTACTTTACTCTACCAGTAACCATTCCTGCTCTGCTGCTATCTTGATTTCCTTTGGTAAACCCTGGGTGCCTGGTGCTGGCCCGTGCAGTTTAGGTCATGGAAAGTTCAAAAGTCATAATCATTCAGCTAGCATGTTTCAGAACTCGTGATATTTTGAAGTGTGATGCTTTGGGAAAAGCCTCAGGAGTGACTGCCCAGTAGAATACCATCCAGTGCACGAGCTGCTGTCCAAAAAAAGATGCTTGCCAACAGTGACCTAAGCAAGTTCTACAAGGGAAGAAGAAGAGCTTTATCAGGTCTGTCGGAATGTTTTATTATCACCATTAGCAGCAAAAAGGATCTGGTTTGGCAGAGACTTCTGTTTCTTCTTCATGAAGCACTATATCACGTAATTAATTTTGTGCCCCCATGACCACTGTGAAAACAGATGGATTTACCTCTGGCAAAGTTCATGAGGTCTCTGTGGACCTTATTCTGCCTGGGGAAGGTCTGTCACAGCTGCATTTCACAGGCCATACCAATGACATCTCTGGATAGTGACCTAGGGTGAGCTGATTTTCTATTGAAAACTTAAAGCACAAGGAGCCAATGGACCCAGAAGCAGATGAGAAGAGGTCCAATGAAAGTGCTTTATGCTACACAGCTGGATGGATGGAACTGAAAGAGCTTCCTTCCCAGCACTGTTTCTGTGCCAATTAGAGGCATGAGGCTGCTACCAGTATGAAACCTCACTCCTGGCATTTTAAGTAATGTTTCTAATTTTTAAAAACAAAGCAGACAATCCTTTCTGATTACCATAGCCATAATCTTCATTTGTGATTAAAAAAAAAAATAATAATAATTACAAAAAAAATAACAAAATACTGTGATAAAATTTTAACAGACTTTACACCAAGCCTGTACTAAGATAAAACTGAGGGTGTTTTAGGTGCTACTGAACTGTCAGACAGTGACATCCTTTCTGCCCACGTCTCAGCGTTCACTGTCAGCAATGGCTTTCAGCAGTGATGGTATTTGAAACAAGCGGTTTCCAGGTGGGAGGCTCTGTGCTCATTTGTATTTTCAGCCGTTGGAAGGGGCAATCTCTCCAGCAAAAACCATCCGTTTACTCAGGCAGCATTGTGGGCAGAAGGGAAATTTTGCCTTCAACCAGATGAGCTCCTTCAGGATTTTCACTCCATTATTTACCTTGTAAATTAGACTCCTGGGAGGGTTACAGATGTTGGAAATGCTGCATGCAAAAACCGTGCATGTTTGTATGTTCGTCTCCTTTTCTTGTTTCTCCCTTTTAATATTAAATAGCCATTTTCACTGCTGGTTCTCTGCCTTAGGACAGAAGAGCAACACTTGCTAGAAACAAAAGACAGGGAGTGGTAGCAGGGCGTGTCAAGAAAAAGGACAGAAACCGATACAGAAAATCATTGAGCGTGGTTCCTTCCCATTCCTGTGCTTCACAAACCGAGAGACAAATTTGTCCTTATTGAATAAAGAGGGGGTGATGTTTCCTTTGCATTTCTGGTCAACCTCAGCCAAAGCCACAAGTTTTACCTCCTCCAGCTTTCAGCCCCGTTAAGCTTTTTCCAACACTGCAGTGGACTTCTGCAGGACTCCAGGAGAAAAGTTAGTAAATTGGCCATAAATTCTGACAGATTCTTGCCTGGGGGGGAACCCAGCATTCACTAATGACTCAGCCTTGTCAAAATCACGCGATTAGCTTAGTCACTTGGTGATTTTTTCCCAAACAACCGCTGCCCTCATTCCCTGTGGTGATTTGGGATGAAGCTTTTGCTGCTCACCCCTCTGGGGCGACGCCAGGCACGTGGCCTGCAGCCAAACGCAATCTGACGTGAACCCAAGCGCTTAGTTATCGAATTTAGTCCTCGGGGCAAGCCGGCTGCTTTAGTAGCTGTGTTTTTCCAACGCCGCTCCCCGTAGCAGAAGACTATTCAGCTGTAACCGCTCCTTCCCACACGGACAGGACCGAGCGCCGCCCGTAGCGCTCAAGCCACGAGGCGCTGCGCTCCCCACTTAGTTCCGGCCCGCCTGCCCCCGAACGATGCCGGAGGACTGAAGGCAGATCTTCATCTCCACCTCGCTCTCACAGCGCCCACAGACTCCGCTTCCCACCGCCCGCACCCCTTCCTCGCGGCCACCCCGCGCCCTCCTCAGCATCCACGGCGCATGCGCGCTCACAACCCGCCACCACCGCCCGCCGAACACGCGTGCGCACAAGCCGCCCCGCCCCGCCCCTCCCCTCCCATCCGGAGCTGTGCGCAGGCGCGGTGCGCGCCGCCTGCCCGCCCGGCTGGTGCGTGCGAGAGAGAAGATGGCGGCGGCGGGGGCAGCAGCGTGAGGCGCACGGGAGACGCTGAGCTCCCTAAGGAAGCGGGCCGTCATGGCTGTGAACGGCGCTCAGGTACCGGCAGGCCCCTTCTTTCCGGTTCTGGGAGCCTCGGGGCATTCTAGGCGGCTCTATAGGGCGGCTGGGCCCCGCGGCGCGGCTCGCCGAGGGGGGGAGCGTGGTGGCCGGGAGTAGGCCCAGGGTGATTCTGCAGCTTCATTGAATCTCCTCGGCGCGGCGGGGGGCTCCGCTGGCGGCCGGGCTACGGCGCTCACACCGCACTGCCGAGCGGCCCCGCGTGTTGGGGGCGGCCCCGAGGGGGGCGGGGGGGCGGCAGTGCTCGGGGAGGGGAAGAAGCGGGGCGGGGAGCGGGAGGCGGCCTGGCGGAGCTCTGGGCGGGATGGAGTCGGTGCCGATCCCCACCTTCGGCCACGGCGGGG
>NW_024884755.1:14469823-14515282 GCF_019232065.1 Centrocercus urophasianus
TTGTTACGCTTTTTTTTTTTTTTTTTTTTTTTTTTTTCCTCCCCCTTTCCCCCCCTTTTTTTTTTCTCCACGCAACCAGAGGCAGCGTCTGGTGCGCTGCGGTGCGCTTACGGTGAACTCGCAGGGTTTGGTGAATGGTAAAGTTTAGGGAACTTGGTGTGTAAAATGAATCCTGCTGTTAAAGCACGTGCTTTCCGGTGGGGAATTCTTCTGTGGAATCGGAGCGTTTGAAACACATCGATGCATCATCTGGTATTCTGTGTTTTAACCCGGGGTGACTGCAGTATGCACACAGTGGATAGCAGCAGTGTGTTAGCAGCACTGCCTGAGTTTTTTCCTCAAAAGAAAAACGTGTAATTGGTGAAAATTGTATTCGTGGTATTTCTTGTCCAGCTTGTTTCATGCTTGAGCAAGGAAGAAGGACCTGGGTCTGGTAGGTGGGTGTTTGCAGGGCAGCTGCGTGTCTGGAGTTTGTTTCAAACACAGTGTGATGGCCTGGAATTACAACATTTTGTGTCCTTTAGCTTTTCTTTCAACCTGGAGGAAGTACTGTTCTGTACATCATCTGCCCTAATTAATGATAATTAGAATGCAGCGTCTATCAAAAAGATTGAGTGTCCCAAGCAGAGGCTCTTCTGCTCACTGCCTTGTCTCCCTTCAGTACAGGCAGCAGTGCCTGTATCGCTTCGATAAGACTGACATCTTTGTTGCAGATTTTTCTCAATTTAGAAGAATAAATGAAATTTTTGTGTCTGTACTTAATTAAGTTGCTGTACCTTGGATTGAAAGAGGAGAGCTGAGCTGATGATTTGGTTTAGTGTGAAGCACTGCATAGATGCAATTAAAAGTAGACGGTATGTTCATCTTCAGTAGCAACTTGCTGTGTGCTGTTTTAAATCGAAGCACTTTCTAGGTAAAAAGAGATATTTTGGTCTTGTGAGGATTGCAGTTTAAGTTTATAAATAATTCAGGAAGTGAATCTGCCAATTATCTTACAGTTAATGTTTTGTGTCATTCTTTTTCTTTTTTCCCCTCTAATTTAAACAGCTTATTTAAGTGGTGCAAGAGGGGTTCAGATGGATATCTATACTAGAGCAATACACTGCTATTCTGCTGAAGGAAGGTAGTAATGTTCTGGTCTCTGGGATGGAGAATCTGAACATAAATTTAGCAATTTTACATGTTTCCTTTTATTTTAGGATGGTAGTATTGAAGACCAGTAGAAAAAATGAAGTTGTTTTGCTGATGTGCTATATTCTAAGCACAAGACCACGTAGTTTTTTCTCTCAGAGGGTGGTGAGGCACTGAAACAGGTTGCCCAAGGAGGTTATGGATGCTCCATCCCTGGAGGCATTTCAAGGCCAGGCTGGATGTGGCTCTGGGCAGCCTGGTGGTTGGTGATCCTGCACACAGCAGGAGGTTGGAACTAGATGGTCGTTTTCAAGCCAGGTCATTCTACGATTCTATAATTTAGTTGTTATGTTCGTGTCACAATGCTGCATTCTGGGCCAGAGTTTTCCCATGTGATTCATTGGAGCACACCGTTGTTGAGACGTTTGCTCTGCCACGTGAATGAAAAGTCTCTCTAGATAGTTGAAATGCACTGTAGGGTTTCTGCCAATGGATGGGTTCGTGTAACAGTATGCAGAAGCACGCGTCGGTCGCTTTGCACATTCTAAGAGATGATTCATGGAACATGACCCTATAGTATATTTTCAAAGGAGGGATTAAATGTGGACGGCCAGCTAGTCTGCAGGCGCATCAGAGTGAGATAACACAGTTCAGATAATGCCGGTCGCTTGTACCTCTGTATTCCATGCCATTATTTCATAATCATTTAATGAGATATTTAAGTGTTGCTGTTGGTTTTCTGGGCGTATTCTGAGCGTATTCAAAATTCTGGAGGCAAGCAAGACACAAACCAGTTGTGTCACTACAGGTTCTGCGTGGTGCTGCAGAGGGGGAGCTGATTAACGCTGAGCGTGGTGGAAACCATTTCTCATGAAGGACATTTAAGAGAAAAACTGAAATGTTTCCCTGTTTGGAACAGTAATACTGAAGAGTTGTTTTAGCCTCTCTCCTATCGTTTTGATAGAGTGCATTAATGCAGACACTTCATATGCAAATCTTGTGAAAACAAGGTAAGCAGAAGAAAGGATACCGTAGCAGAATGAATCATTTATGCTTGTTTTGCTCTGTCACTGTTCGGGTGGTGTCAGATTAACTCGGTGTCATTTGAAATGCCCCATGTTGCCCCCAGAACCAGCACCAGTAAAAACCAGTAGGACTTGTGTTCAGAGGGAGCCGAACAAGCTTGAGAGCTGCTCATGCTCACCCAGGCCTGGCAACCAGAATAACTGGAACCTGGCTCCTGAGTGCAACCAGCTCTGCACATGGTGCTGTGGGATGCCTGAGGCTGGAGCTCGCTCTGGAGGGGTGAAAAAGTCTGCAGGCATGTATCATCTCTGCAGTGTATGGCCTGAGGTTTGTGAGTGGTGTTGATTGGGAAATCAGCATCCTTTCCCCCCCCCCAAAAAAAAAAAACAAAACCATCTGTTCTACAGCTGGAGGAGTTCCTTGTGCTGTCCTTGTGTCTCTGCAGATGTGTCTCGTGCCGTGTGTCCTTGCAGGCAGAAAGATTGGAAGAGAGGGCAGTGCGCATCCTGTCAGTTGAGTTCCTAAAATGGATGGAAAGCTGTGGCTTGGGAGGGGGCACTCGGAGCACTGTGTTGCAGGAGGGACATTGCCTTCTGCTGTCACAGCTGAGCTGAGTTTTGGTGTTCTGAAGGTCTGATGATGAAGCTGGATTGGTGGCTCCTTTTCTCTGTTCTAGGAGCCCCTCTTCCGTGACACAGGACTGCTTGGGAAAGTCCTGCTGCCAGAGCTGTTGCTGATGGAACCATCCTGGGCTTCCATGCTTCCCTGAGCTCAGGCTGCAGACGGAGCTGAGTTAGGTAGCCAGGAGGTATCAGTTGTCTCTCTGAAATGTGAATGGTGAATCCCCGTAGTACGGCGTGGGAGAGTGGGCTGGTTGGCTTTAAAAAGGATGTCTGGGAAACCTGACATAGAGCTTAAATTTGGAAGTGCGTGGCGGGTGTGTGGCAGCATGCAAATAATAGCAAGAAATGTATGCTTTTTGTGAGTCACTCCTATACATTCGGTGAGATTTCACTTGCAGCACTGATAGTGAGACGTTTTAGAATGGAACCTAGTACTTGCTTATTAATAAATAAACTTTTGTTAGCAGTCGTGCAGTCAGGCTGCTTTCTCCATTTGTATAGCTGGTAAAATAGCTGTGAACTTAAGTGGGGTTTTGCTTATAGGTAAACTATGCTGTCTGATTGCTGCTCAGTGCTATACGCACAACGTGCTGTGTAGTACAAAACGGGCAAAGCTGTTGTAATAGAACTTGCTGGCCTTGGGCCACTGGATTATAGTCATTTGTCACTCTAATGCCATTTCAGCAATGTAGATGTTCATTTCCAAAGAATTAAAGATGCTGGAACTGCGGTTTTCCATGGAGGTGGTTTATGTGTGATCATGAAACATGGGATTATGGAACAAAGAGTTACGCTTCATGGTGAAAAAAGTGTATGTGTGTACGTACATATGCACAAACGTTCCATAATGAAGAAGTTAATAATTTCAAATAGGATTTATAGGCTTTGATTTATGAAATTGTGTTTTATAGGTTTAACTCTGTATTTTAAGCATTATTGCCAATAACGGTGCCATGTGGTACTTGAAGGGAGCGTATAAACGAGGGGGAACGGCTGTTTATGAGGGTGGTGACAGGACAAGGGGGAATGGTTTTAAACTGAGACAGGGGAGGTTTAGGTCGGATATTAGGAGGAAGTTTTTCACACACAGGGTGGTGAGGCACTGGCACAGGTTGCCCAAGGAGGCTGCGGATGCCCCATCCCTGCAGGCATTCAAGGCCAGGCTGGATGTGGCTCCGGGCAGCCTGGGCTGCTGGTTGGTGACCCTGCTCATAGCAGGGGGTTGGAACTGGATGAGCATTGTGGTCCTCTTCAACCCAGGCTGTTCTGTGATCTATTAATCCTCAGCAGACATCACAAAGTCAGGTTCTTTCACCTATAGCTGGGCAATAGGTGGCTTAAATCACAGCGATGCTGACCAAGTGATTGTGTGAGGCTCCCTGTCAGCAAACACCTCATGGAAAAGCATAACAAAGGTTGACACAAACTGAAGAAAAGCATTCTTAGGTTTTCACGATGGTCACAGAAGTTAGCATGGTGTCGACTGAAATTCACAAAGGTGCTTTTGGGAATTTGGCTGTTTGCAGTATTTTTTTTGAATTAATGCATGGTAGTTTTAAGAAAGCGTTGTGTATTGTTTGTCTCAGGATTTGGTTTGGGAAGAAAGGCACGTGGGTCAACTTTGCTGAATGTAAGGTTAGCATCAAGTGGAAAATCACTTAAGGGTTGGGTAACAGTTTGATACAGTGATTGGGGTTTGGCTTGGAGATGGAAGAGGAGGATGTCCTATCTGTGAAGAGCTAGATAGAGGAACATCTCTAAAGGCTCTGAGAAAAGATGCATTTTAAGAAGTCTTTTTTCAAAGAATTCTGCGTATGGAAGACTTTTTTTCCCCTCTGTTTGAACTGAACTGAGCATAGCAGCAGAAATAGCAGTGCTGCATTCCCTCAATGCAGCAGGCATGTTTTTTTTGTACATTCAGAGCCTGCTGCAGTGATTCACGGGCTGCCTGCATCGCTTCTTCCTACCAAATTTGCAGGCTGGCAGGCTTACAAATGTAGTTTGAAACCCAGAAATCATATATCCTTCGTGCAAAGAGGCAGAGGCTTTTGTCATGAAAATGTTTTGTCTTGTTGGAGTCGGGATTCCTTCACAGGTAGTGTAGCAACATGTTTCCCATAGTGGTCTTACAGCGTCAAGGTAATGTTAGCAGTGTTGTGGGTGCTCAGTAGCTTTGCCATGTGCACATAGCTATCTCAGTGGGGACCTCTATATAGTTTGCTCTTTAGACTGTTGCAAAAACACACGTGTTTGAGGTTGGCTTAAAACCAGCTGATATTAGCAGCAAAGAGCCCCGAGATGCAGAGTGGATCCCTGCTGTCACGTGGCAGGAGAGAGCCCTTCGCTCACACTGACCTCTGTGCAGAGGCAGTGCTCAGCGCTGTGGTGCCAAATGTGGGATCCTCTCTCCTGGTTTTCTGCCGAAGTTCCTGCAGCACCTGCTGCGTGGTTGGTCAGGATCACATGAGTTTTAAAGGGGGAAATGAATTCAATGCTAACTCTTCACAGTGGGAGTAGGGGAACTGCTGGCAGGAACAAAGGGGAGGTGAAGGTGAGATAGTGACCTTCTTGATCTTGCTGCAAGAATTGGGATGGGTGAAGAGGCAGATGGAAAACACTGCATGGCTTAAAGGTAGCAATAGACAATTAGTTTGATTATACTCAATGTTTTCGGACCATGGTGTGATAAAAAGAGAGGGGAAATAGAGCAGAGAGGGAGAAAGAGTCATGGTCAGCACAAGCTAATGGCTGAATTGTAAGAGCAATCTATTTCTCTTGAGTTCAGTCAACCTTGGTCTACCCATTGAATCATATGGTCTCTAATAATAGCTGGTTGTTACTAAAGAAAGAACTGCTGTAACTGTCCATAAAACATGGCAAACCTCACTTGCTGTTCTTTTGCTGCCTTCAGGATACAAAACCAAAGCTGCCACTGTTCAAAAGGTTCTATGGAACGCAGTAGTTAATGGTTATAAAAAAGAAAGTCAACGACAACTTATTTAGGCAGTTCTCTGTATTCATTTTCTTGGCTATAAGCTGTGATCACAGGCTGTGGTCCCTTCACAGGTTAAGCTTCTGTGAATTGCAGATAATGAAAGGTCCTCATGAAAATGAGACAAGAAGGCGTTTGTAAAACTGTTTGCACTGTTAATATACTTCAGTAGTGAGATACATAAAGTTATCATCCTGCATTTGCAACTGGCAAAGAATGTTGGCATGGCAGAATCCTAAAAAGGGTGAAAGAGGAGTTGTCAGCTTTCAGAGCAGAAATAAAGCTGTTGGCTTTGCCCATGTTGACAAGTTGGCATTGTCAGGCTTTTGAATTTTACCCATGTCCCAAGCATCACACTGCATTGAGGTAGTCGCTCATGTTGCTGTGTGTCAAAGGGGACTGCAAAGGGCAGAGCTGATGTTTCAATGTGGTCTTAAATGGGGTGGATGAGGGTGATGGGTGTGTATTACACTTAAAGCTAATGGTTGTCATGTAAAGGCCATTATTTGCCATAATTGCATCCTTAAAATAGAGATCTCTCAGACTTTTCATCGGCACTGACTCCTGGAATGAAGAAGACAGTTGTGCATGATGTTTTTAACGTGCTTTGTGGTGCTGCTGGTAATGGCTGGTACTGTGCTTGGAGGCTGGGCTGGGCTGGGGAGATCCCACTGCTGCCCTAAGCAGCTCGTGGCTGTTTGCTGGGCTGCCTTCAGTGTGAGCATGGATTCCCATGACAGCATGACTTCAGTTAGGCTGAATTCTGAGTTCTGTAGCTTAAAATCTTCAGGCTTAGCTGAGAGCTGAGGTGTTTAATAGCAGTTTGCTTTGCGTGCCAATTTTTTTTTATTACTGTTTGTGCTTCAAATTCATTTTATGACGGCCCTTAAAAATGCCTGTGATTAGCGCACAAAAGCTTATTATGTTATCTTTGAAGGCTGCCTTCAAGTTTCAGAAACCAACACACTGATCTGCTCACTGAGAAGCCAAATTGCAATATTTGATAATGGTAGCCCAGTAATTGGAAACTTGGTTTGTATTTTCTGTCTGTATTTACGAAACAGCCCATTCAGACAGTAGCTGAGTGCCTGGTTGTATTTACTGAATGCTTTTATGATTTCCAAGCATTCTTTTTTACTGCATTTGGCACTGAGGAAGTCAGTGTGTACTCACGTTAGTGCATTCTTTCTAAAACTGCTTAAATTGATGCTGTTGGGAAGCAGAAAGTATGATAAATGCACAGCATGCAAGTTGCAGTGTGAGGGTTGGGCTTCAGCGTGCTGCTGGGCTGCTCCAGCACTGCTGATCAAGTGGCACCCGCTGCTCTTTTTGTGGGGTTCCTGAAAGTGTTTCACCTCCTTTGGAGTGCTGGGGAGAGGATGGAGTTGCCGAGGTTGCAGAGGTGAGGGCCTGAGCAGGGCTGTGGGGGTGCTGGGTTGGTGTTCTGCTCATTTGTGCAAAAGGGAAGCTGGGTGCTACCAGGAGACTTCATGTAAGGGAAGATGTGGTGGCTACATCACTGCCAGTGATGTTCTTTTGATACAAGCTACCTAAAAATGGTTTTAATATCAACAGTGTTATTATCACTCAGTAAAACTGCTGCCATAGTCGCACCCACTGGATAAAAAAAAAAATCCAGTTTTCAAGGCTGCCATTTAAAAATAAGGCTGTTTCACATCCCTATAATCCGTGATTTAGTTGTAGCGTTACATTAGTCTGTGAATTTGTTTTAACAACTGTCTTGTATATAAAATTGTGCTGCAAGTACTTAAGCAGTTAAACCGTCCCTGAAGGAGGTGGCACACTCATGGTGTCCCAGTTTTCTTTTTAACTTCGGTACCCCTGCAGAATAGAAGTTGCTGCCATGGGCAGTGCTGCATTCTCTCAGGTTTCTGCCTGCCACTGCTCACATGTCAGGATGGGAGAGGAGATGGATGGCTGCATGTGTACTGAGAATCAAAACAATAGTAGTGTCTTCAGTTTCTGTCTGCCAGCAGCACATTTGTCACCTGATGAGCTGATGGAAGGGACCTGAGCTCCTGCAGAGAGACAACCGAGTAAGAACCTCTCTGCTCAATTACTGTCAAACATCAGCAGTTAGAGAGCTTAAAAACACTGGAGAGGTAACATTTTTAATGTGGTTAGGCATGTTTTACTTTAATAAACACCTTGTGTCATTTACTGATTATTATTATTATTATTTTTCCCTCCACATTGCTGTTTCCCTGTAAGGTTACAACCTGTTTTTGGCATTGTGCAGCTGCAGTGGGCAAAATGTCACTCCTTGCTCCCAAACTCTTGGGTCTTCTACTTTGTACAGTTCCTCATCTCTGATCCCGATCCCCAGCATGAAGAAGCAGCCTGGATAGCTTTCTCTGGCTGAGGAGAATCATCTTGCTGATCTGTTCAGTGTGTGCCAGGGCTGGCTCAGGAGAAAAGGTTGGATTGGGATTGTGGCAAGAGGAAGAGGAGAGCAAAAGCTGTGCCTATGGAGAATGCGGTGCAGCAGATGGTACTTGGTTTTGATGGTCAGGCAGTGCTTTCTCTTACTGCCACTGTTAAATGCGTGGTGCCTTGCCAGGTAGTTACCCCTATGTAGGCTCAGAGTATCATTAGCTTCTGCGTTGTCTACTGTCTTACTTTTGGTGGCCAGTGTGGTTTTGGTTGGACTTTGCATGGCGTGTGTAGGTTCATGTTAAACTTCCCAGGTGAAGTCTCACGCAACCACAGTTGCAAGTGCTCAGCATCACAGCCTGCATCACTGAATGCTCTGTCAGGCCTTTAGAGGAGTCCCAGCAGCCCTGCTGGGTGGGCTCAGTTCCCTTCTGAAATGCTAATCTGTGTTGCTTGTCAGGTTAGAGTCCAGACAGCTAATTTTTACCTTGCCTAATCTTAGCCATCTTAAATCCTACCTTGAGTAATTGCTTGTGAAAAGCGTTGTGTGGGTGACTTGTTCAGTTCTGCTGCTGTTGAGGATGGGTTGTAGTTTTCCACCACAACAGTTATGAAGAAGCTGTCTATTCTTTTCCCACAGTTCTTTATTTCCCTGTGTGTTTTTTAGCTTGCTTGACAAACTGGAAGAGCAGTGCCTGGTGTAACATCATCCCCTGGGATGAGTCTGTATCGATCCTGTGAAGTATTATTCCTTTGAGAAGACGTGAACGGTAGAAATGAGCAAAGAATGTATTGAATGCACACAAATGAATAGGACTCAAGATACAACCTGTCTTCGTTTTTATGCAGCTTTGCATTTGAGCACTCTATTTGAGAAGTGTAACCTTTTGGTGTAATTTCCTTACTTTAAATAATAGTCCTACTGGTAGTGTCTGCAAGGTTAGCACCTGTAACTGCATTGTAAAGGGCATCGGCTGTTTGAGCTCATAGAGCAATTCACAAGAGAAGGAAGCACGAGCTGAGATGCAGGCTGCTGTGGTTGGGTTACAGGCACTTCTGACAGTCATGCATTTGTGCAGTTCCAGAGTTTTGGGTGATACTTCAGCTTTTGGAGAGGAGAATTTCTGACAGGCACAGATGAGTTCTTTCCATTCTTCTGTGCTGTCTCCACTGGTAACTTCTGATCCTGTGATCCATTTAACACTTGTTTCCTCCTCCTTGGCCTCATCAAGCCAATTGTAATCTCCTTAAACCACTTCAAAACGTGCTTATATTCAAACACGTTTGATTTCATAAAACTAGGGAGATTTTCCTCCCATATCTCTACCTTCTTTTAAAATTCTTTAGTAACCTTAACAACCTTGCCCAAGTTTAGAGGTATCAAGCGTTTGGTTTTTTTATTCTTATTTCAAATTGCAAGTTTGAAGGATAAGAGTAGCCTACGAGGTAAGAGCAGGTACAATAAGCACAGAAGAAGAACTTTCTGCTGCCTGGGTGCTGTCAAGCACCTTTGATGCTGGCTGGCTTGCAGCCCTTCCAGGGTAGCCTGCCTTTGTTCTGGTAGCCAGGGGCATCCTGCCTTGCCTGGCTTGGAATGTGCTGCTTCCTCCATGCTACAAACTTAAGCTGGTAGGAGGGAGAGCACATGTGCTGCTTGTTCTTCCACAAGTGGAAAGAAGCTTGCTGGAAATGATCCTTCCAAAAATCTCAGTTGCTAAAATACCTGCTGAATAAAGCTTTTGTAAACTTCAGGGAAATATCAATTTATATCGTATGTCTGGAATTTGGGTGGGCTTGTGTGAGCTGTTCAAAGACAGTTTGCTATTTTATGTGGCCAAAACATCATTCTCCAGATGTAAAACCAATTTTACTGTGCGCTCAGAGCTTCTTTCTGCTGTAGGTATCTTGCACAAAGGTTACAGCCTTAATGATTACAGTCTGGCAGAGAAGAACAAGGGCTAACACTGAGGCATTTCTGCTGGGAAATATTAGATAAAATTAGTAAGAGATTGTTTTGACTGTCTCACGAGAAAATAGTAGTTAGGCTGGCTGTGTTCTAGAACAACTTCATGTTCCAGCTTCACTTTGCAATGCTTGTTGTGCTGTAGTAAATCAGATTATTTTTTGTTTTCATTACTGGAAAAGTTCAGAATTTGCATGCTCGTGCAGTAACATGTTTAGTGCAAGCAGAGCATTGGACTCGGTGTCTGCTAATTGCTAGCAACCAGCTTGGAGCTGGTGTTAGCAAAGGAAGAGCTCTGTGAAGCTATAGCTCTCCTGTCACTGGGTGATTGCTTTGGGTTCCCAAGTAAATGATAAAAGCGCATTGCTCTCATTAAAAACAAAATCTTCACCTCTGTTCTAGCATTACTTAAAAAGTAAAGTAGTGGCTGTTGGTTCGGAGCCTCCTCCTTTTTTGCAGAAGGAAAATCTCCAGAGGGAAAAGCTGTGAATGAGAAATATGGAGGTGGCATTGCTGAAACTGCTCTGCTTTGGAGGATGGAAGATAATGAGTCTTCCCATGGGTGTGGAGGGTATGCTGCTCTCATAAAGTAAATGATGTCTGTGTAAGGTGATGGGATGATTTTTATTCTGCTCCACCTTTTCTTCCCTAACTATAGCCAGCTTCTTCAAGCTAGTTACTCTTTGTGGCAGCTGCTGTTTGTTTGAAATGGAAGAATTCCAGTAAATACCTTATTTTTGGTAACAAAAAGAGGAGAGTACATAGCAGAATTGGTTTTGGTATAAGGTGACAGACTTTTGGCAGATATCTTTATGATTATTGATCAGTGCACTGTTCTCACTTAAAATGGTACATCGTTGATGAAAGCTAGTGGTAATGGAAGGCACAGCCTGTTCTGCTTTTGTGCATATTTGAAATAGAGTCTTCATGATAAATTGGTCTGCTTGTGTTCATACTAGTCAGAGATGTGTGAAAAATGCCAAACTTCCTTTAGCTGTAGGGGTTCTGTAATAAGGTCCAAGAAATCCTAACTGACAAAAAAGGGAGAGCAGAGTCATGCAGTGTTGGCATTCTTATTTATTTATTTTGTTAAGCCTGTGATTGCTTAAATGGAAGGAAGGCAGAGTTGCACTGACTCATGGTCTGTGCTGACCTACATTTACCTTGCTCAGATCTGTCTCCAGGCGCTGCCTGCATTTGTTCATGTTCTAGTTCCAAGCTCCAGGCTAGTGATAAAGGTCTCAAAGCTGGGCTAAGTTTGCTCACAATTCATTGGGTTTTCAACTGTTAAAAGCATTTATGTGCTTTTTCCCCCCCTAAATCAACCTTATTTCTGTAGTTCTTTTTTACAAAAATGGACAATTTAATATTTAGTAGTTTGGGGTTTTTTTTTGTTCAGTCCTTCTAGAGGATAGCATAGCATTTTTCTTTCCAGAAACTTATCTGCCTAAAATACTGCTGTTTTGGCTGTCATACAGCCGTGAAGACAGCCAGTGGTCGATCTCAGCTCCTGGATATGGGAGCTTGCCCATTTTGTGTTGTGCTTTTTAAGCACCTTAGCAATATGTTTCGTGGGGTTTGAAAGATCAGAAGGCTTCGTGTCAAACAAGCGATGGTCCATGTGCTAAGGTAAGACTTAATGGATTTCAGCCTCAAAAGGAAGGAAAGCTGAAGAAAGGTTGTTTTTTCCTTTTCAAGAAAACTTGACCAAGTGTGAAGTAAAGGGTGTGAGAGAAGCACTTTATGTACTGCTGGGACAGCTTTAAGATTTAAGAGTATTTTCTCTACTGATGACACCCAGGTGTGCTCATACCCTGTCTGCAGGGGTCAATTCCTTCCTCTACTCCAGCTTATCCTGAGAACTTCCACAAAACATACTTAGTATTAAAGACATCTTTGTGAGCAAGATTGTGTAGTTCGTGGTATACGTGAAATAGCTGAATAGTTTATGTATATGTGAACTAGTCTTTACTCGTTATGCCTTCTGCTTAGATAGAGTTGAATTATTTCTTGCCACCAGCAAGTAAAAACTGCATTTATTATTATTTTTTTGCTCCAGTGGAGAAGCAGTTGAAGTGGGAGCGTTTGCAATTGGAAAACTAATTTGACTGCAAGATCTGAAGCTGTTGGTTATCAGATGAAAGCCAATTCAGTGCTGCTTGAAAGCAAGAGTTGACACTTCATTTTCCTAGCTTTCTTATTGCACAAGTGATGCCAAGATAATGATGCATGAGCAGTGCTATTTCTACCCACTTTTCTAGGACGAGAGCTGTGTAATGTGTTCCTCTTCCTCGTGCTCCTCTGGAGAGGGTTCATGTGGCTGCGCTGGAACAGCAGCAGAGATTGCATTGCAGGCAGGGGGTAACATTTTGGAAGTGCTTAAGGGAGAGCACAGCAAAAATACCCAACAGTCCACATGGAAAGAGCTTGCAGGTCATGCACTGTGATCCTTTGGGGTCCTCCGAGAGTATTTTTCCCCTTGTTGCAATGAGTTGTGTTTCTGCTGCTTTTGTTTGCTTAGTTAAGATTAGTTATGGTAGAGCTGGAAAAGTGCTTCTGCTTCTATTACTGTGCTATGGAAAACAAATTTTTTTGGTGAGGATTTATTTGGTTAATTGTCATTCTGTAATTAGTGTTACAAACACAGGCAGTTAGCATTGAGGATTTAAAGATGATGTCATTGATGGAACTCTTTGCTCAAAACGGCATAAAATTTGCTGGAATGCAGACATATTTCACACTATTGTAATCAAATTATAGGGATTAATTTAAAAGGGCATTTCAGTTTTGTTGTCGATTTTATTGGTGTTTCAAATGACTGTTAAGAAATCCTGGGGGTGTTGCTGTGAAAGAGGTGTTTGACAGAACTTTGGGAGGCTTGTACTTGACACAGGGGAATTCAAGCCCTGCCAGCTTCAGTGGGCTCATCCAGTACTCTCAGCTTGTAGGAAAGAAAAAAGTACACTGGGAAAGTGGTAGACACTGCTTTTGAAAGAAACTGCATCTGCAGTGTGTTTGTGTAATGTTCTAATGTGTCACAATTATAGTTAAGAGGGAGGCAAAGGGAAGGGTCTCTTTATATTGTGATAACAGGAGCTCAGAACTCCAGTTGTATCTGATTCTGGTGTGTAGCAGCTTTTTTTATATTACATAAGGATGTTTTGAGTTTAGTTCTGGACCTTTAATTACAACATTTGGATAGGTTTAATAACGTATTATATGTGTCTGGCATATGGTCAGATTTGGTTGCAGTTGTGAATTGCAAAATGGAATGGATCATCAGTACTCCCCAGGTTTACTGCCTTGTTTTTCCATTCTAGGCAGAGGTCTGGAAGCAGTGGAAAGGTGATAGAGGTGGATTTGTTTCTCCCAAGAGTTCCCCAAAGTCTCCTCTTCTTCACCCCCCTGCAGGAGAGCCTGTTGTTTTCCATCTGCTTTTCTATTATTAGCTACAGGTGGAAGATAGTTGAAATTCATAATTTGAGAGTATTTTCACACTGTTCTTTATCTGTGGCAGAAATGGAGCTCACCGCCAGGCTTTCGAGTTATTTGAAGGATCCTTGAGTGCTCTTAATGCCAAGTTGATGGTTGTTCTTTAAAGGTGGCTAATCTGGAGAGCAGCAGGAGAAATGCAGTGTGAAATTCGTACTGCTGGAAAGAGAGAGGATTGCTTCTTGGGAGCTGGAGCAGGAAGCTTGTGCGTAGGTTGCAGGGTAGTTGGAAGGTAGATCAGATTTAACTCTGAATTAAGCCTCTTGGGGATTATGTATCTTCAAATGTAGGTCTAGGGCCAACATTACAATAGGAAATTTTCACAACTCTGTGATGTCATGACAGAGCTTTATTCCCAAATCCGGTGTTTGTAGAAGACCAGGCTCTCCTCCAAGCATTATTCCTGCTCTGCCTTGTGAGTTGCCATTGACATCATTGATTGCTGCCTGGCATGCTCTGCAAGCTGATGCCCATATTTGTCAGGGGGTGTGGATTTATTGATTTCTGAAAAACACAAGTGCTTAACTGTAACTGGCTGTAATTTTTAGGTTGGATGTCAGGGGGGAAGTTCTTTGCTATGAGTGTGGTGAGGTGTTAGAACAGGCTGCCCAGAAAGGCTGTGGATGCCTCATCCCTAGCGGTGGTCAAGGCCAGGTTGGATGGGGCCCTGGGCAGCCTGGTCTGGTATGAAATGTGGAGGTTGGTGGTCCTGCCTGTGTCTGGGGGGGTTGGAGCTTCGTGATCCTTGAGGTCCCTTCCAACCCGGGCCGTTCTGTGATTCTATGTGATTCTGCTTGGAAGCAAGCTTAATTTTTGTCTTAAAGAGAAATTTTGTGAATTTCTTGGAGTAATGAAGTTTAGCTTTTCACTACTGTAATCTTGTAATTTTGGGAGTATTTTTACATTGCCATACGTATTTCGGTTATGTAGTATCCATAGTCATAGATGTGGATAAGAAAGCAAGATCCCGTCTCATCTCCATGTGACTCTTTCATTGAAACTTCTCTCAGTAGTAGCATTGCTGAGGGAAGTGATGTGTGGGTATCTGTGCTGTTCTAGAAGGTAAAACTGATGGTGTGTGGGGCTTATGTGAGCTGGCACCACTCCAGTGTCTCACTTGTTTGCTGGTTTAGAATTGGTCACGGGTTGCGCTGGAGCTCATGCTGTGGCTGCCTCTCTTGTCTGAAGGAAAATGCAGCGTGTAGAGTTTAGGTGGCTGAAATAGTTTGCTAAAGACTTAGGGAGAGTGAGGGCTGGGATGCAAACAGGTACGTTTCTGGCTTTCAACATATGAACCATTCTGTTTGCCAATATCTTAAAATACAGGGTACTTTACTATGGATGTATGAATTGCACAGAATGTAAGTCCTTTTTTAACAAAAATCTTTTTTTCTCTTTTATTTGTAGTATATTTTCGGGGAGTTCAGCCCTGATGAGTTTAATCAGTTCTTTGTGACTCCACGTTGCTCTGTTGAGGTAAGATCTACTTTTCCTTACCAACATTTTAAAGCTGCACCTCTTGGCATATATTTGAAATATAACTATGCATTTTTTGTCATTCTCTTAGCTTGCTAATTTACAAACTGAAGGTATCGAACAGAAGTCTTCATGTATGAGGATGTTAAGTCAATTTTTAGAAATAAGAAATGGATTATTCTGCCTTCTTCCTGTCATCTTTCAGAGCTGCAGTAGCTGACGTAGCAATAAGATGTGGAAAATGAGTTATTCATCCCTACCATCCCTATTACCTCCATTTAATTGCCTTTTTCTTTCCTATTTCTTAAGAGGTGAATGTAGATAACTTTCAGCAGTGTTCTTGTGAGTAAGGTGAGCTTCTAAATCTTTTGAGCCTTTTGAAGCTGTTTTTTGTGTGTTTTAAGTATTTTCAGAAGCAACTCTAATTATCAAACCTACTCTAAAAACAGAAGGGCTGTGCATGAGATCTGAGAAATGAGAATGTGTAACTAGTGTAGTATACCTCTATCAGCAGTAAAGATGCTTAGAGACTGTAGGCAGTGGGTCAGAAATTGAAAGATAACTGCTACTTGCCTTTAGGGATAGTTTTGTATCTTCTCTGGGAGATGGGAAGCAGTGTAGAACAGATTTTCAGGTAAAATGTTTCTTCTGTTTTTATTATGTTTCCTCACCTTTAAATACAGTAACAGCAGCGTGATGCTTGTGTCACACAGCAGGTATCCTAACGTGAAAATGTTGGATTTCAGCTTCTTTAAAGCTGCTCTCACGAAGCATGTTGAGGAAGCATGAACCTTCAGTGTAAAACGAAGCAGGACTGCTTCAAATACCTGTCTCAAGAGCGAGCACTGCTTGCTGGTTAGCTGTCAAAAACAAAAACTGATGAACAATGTTCCTTAAATTTGTCCTTGATCTGGTTCACTTCAATGTTTTAATTATCTGGATGATGGAAAAGAAGAGCTAGATTATAAAACTGAGGTGGTATTTGACATACATTGTGTTTGAGGACAGTGCCAGCCCTGGGAGTCCCAGCACCTGTTGGTGCTGGTGTCCTTCTGAAGTCCCTTACTTACCTATCGTCGGAGGCAAGAGACTAATTAAAGCTAAAGGTTGTCTATAATTCTCTTCTGAGGTAACTTTCTGAACATATGTTCTCTCAGATATCAGTTGGTTGAATTTATTCAGATGACCCAGTTGCATGAAACAAGTAAACTCAGAAATCTCTTCTGTACACGTGGTGCTGATTACCCAGGTGTATATAGTGACCAGGAGGTGGGCTATTGTATTTTTTTTGTCCTTTTTTTCCACCTGTTATTTTAGTAAGCCATTGGAATCAGAAAAAGGAATGGATTACAAGTTTCATTGTGGACTGAGGAGTGTAGATTTAAATGGTAGTTTTTTTTCTTAACTGTAAAAATACATATAATCTGTGTTCAGTGCTAATTTAGATTATAGATTCTTAACAGCTTGGAGCATGTCTTCCCTTTTGATTTTTGATGTGGAAATTTGATGTACTGATAAGATGTTCTGTTGTTTACAGATGGATTTTACAATATACGTCCTTGTTATGTGCATTGCTAATAATGTAGCTATATAAGTATTTTCTAGCTAGCTGATAAACCATTGTCCACAGTGCTTTAAATAGGTAGCATGTAAGGATTTTTAGTTCTGTGGAAGCAAAGACTTAACTGGATGCCCTTGAAACTTGTTGTGCTGTTAGATAGATCAATATTATAGCCCCATCAAACTGCCTGATGTCTCCCACTGGAGAAGGAGTTCAGCTGTTCTCCAGGCAGCTGTGGGGCTGCTATGTAGCAGTGGCAGGCACAAGAGAGGGAAGGCATTCAGCTGCTGGGGAAGACTAGGGAGAGGCAGTGGAGGAATTAGAAATTGCCCACCTCTGATTGTACACTAGAAAAGGTTCTGTCAATCTTTAAGTCCATAAAACGGTGCCAGTGTTTTATACTGGAGTAGTTTACAATCCAAATGGTTTCTGTGTGCTGGGATTATGTTCTGCTTAGATTGGTCATCAGAAGTACTTGTTTTTGTTAAATGTAATTACTTCAATGTTAGGTAGAATGTTACCCTTGAAGCATTTCAGCTAGTAGCTGAACCAGGTCAAGAGTCAGAAGATATTCACACCTAAACCTTTCCTATAAAGCTCTGTTTTTATTCTTTCTTGAGTGATATGGTCTGTCTTTGCTTCAGCTTTTACTTGAAAGGAAGATTTTTTTCTTGTTTTCAAAACTGCAGTGAGTTGATGAAGGAGGATCTTGATCCTGCGAGGTGAAGTGGTTTAGAAGTTGATGAGCCTATGGTGTGTAACCAAGATAATCTTTATCTTTCAGTAATGGTGGTAATCTGCAAGGACACTTGAAGCTACAGTAAAGGATTTTCTAAATATAGAACCATGAGTTCAAGGCACACTCTCAGAAAATTAGACCTTAACAGCAGGGTTATGCTTGAGGTATCCAGATGTTTCAAATGAAACTGTTATTAATGAGAATTTATTTCATTTCTTTATACAGCTTCCCCCTTACAATGAAACAGTTCCATGCGGCATTAAGTCCACAGGTAAGTGTTTCATCGTGGTGAGAATTCAGCATCCACTTCTGAAAACGTAGTTTTGGAACTTTCCCTAAAACTATACAGGTTCTCTTTAGTTTTTTTCATTAGAACTCAGCAGTGTATCATCAGGTTGCTTTTTTTTAAAGCCCATATGTTATAAGGGACTGTTTGAAGATGTTGTGTTAAACATCAGCTGATCAGCGTGGATGTACTTCTCAGTTGTGCTGCCACAATCTTAACATCTTGCTCAAATAGTGTAGAATGTAACTGTAAAACTGTGAAGTGCTGGTCTTGCTGGTGAACTTGTACAGAAGGAACTACTGGAGTTTCTTTTGTGAACCTTAGGGAACATAAAGGAAGCTGGGATTTACCCAGACATAGTGAGAATGATACAAATGTCATCTAGATCTTCTTCCATTTAATCCAGATGTTTAACTGGACATTACTCAGAAGTACTTACAGAGACCCAAATGCACATATTTAAGAATGAGGTATTATGCTTAGCAACTTTGGCCTTGCATTTAAAAGCAAATAAGATAGTTATAGAAGGGACAAGAGGCCCTGCTTGAAAGCACTACTGGAAATCAGGCAGCTTTATATGTAGTGTAAGACTAGTTTTAGGATCCCAAGTAATTTTAAATAGGAGTTTGACAAGTTCATTAAAAGGGCTTTATGGTGGTCCAAACTGGTACTGGTGGCAGGGGTGCCCAGTTCTTTTCCCCTGCTTTGTCTAACTACAGATTTAAACCATAGATTTTGATGTTAACAAGCTGTACAGAAAGTTGGTTTGTACAAATGTTTTTCAGATCATTCCTAGATCCTGAGAGAGTCCCTCCCACCCTTGAGATTAGGTAATGACAGTGAATTAGGTTTTGCTTGAGAAGTGTCTTTAATGGGCTTGCACTGTACTGTGCATGCATGTTATCGCTGTGGTGGCTGCAGAAGAAACTGTGGCAACTAAAATGGAATGCTGTGCTTATGCAGAATATTTGTAATTACATTGAGACGACACGTACTGACCACGTTGTCTCTCCATAGCCTAATTTTTTCTACTTATCTCAGCATTTAATTTTATTACATAATTAGAAGACTTGTTAATACTTACTAGGAATAATCGAATCACAGCTGAAGCTCTAATATTCACACTAATTGGTACTAAGTGTTCACAGCTTTGGTTATTGTACATAGACTTTGTCCTGGAAGCATTTGCTGATACTTGTTTCAATATGCTGTCATGTTGTTCCTGACAGATGCATCTGTTTCAGTCCATTCTCCAATTGTACTGTGAACTAGATTGAAATAAAATTGCCCAGAAGCCAAGTGGAAAATCGAAACAAATAGAAAAAAATCACCTCATTTTTCAGAGGAGTTTCACACGATCTTTTGGCAAATGAGCTTCTGCCAGGCAGCCTGTAGACTAACTGTAGGGTAGCTATTGCTGCTTATTATTTAATTCCTGCTGTAAGGTGTGAAGTTAAATTCCTTGCTTGCGATCTCCTAATTTGTGTTTAATGCTGGAATATCAGTTGTGCTCTTGGCTAGATTTTGTCCAATGGAGTTCATGTTGTGCCTTCAGCTAAATTAACCTTCTGCTCAGTGATAAGCCATATTTTGTTTTCTGCTCTCTTCTTGCCCTGGGTTGGCTCTTGTGATTGTCTAGTTCATGGTAAGCTGATTAGTCCACCAGAACAGAAGAAAATACCCTCTTGGACTATTTTTCACCAGGTTAGTTTTGGGCAGCGCAGGTATGGAAGCTTACAGGAGGAGCTGGCGAGGAGGATATACCTGAGACCTCTCACTTTGGGCTGTGGTAGAGTTAACTCACAAAAGGAAACCTCTGTCTTTCTTTCAAAGCAATTATTGTTATTTTTTTTTAAACTGAGATTTTTGAAGAAGAAACAAGTTCCAGATCATTTGAAATTGGTAGGAATTTGAAATGTGCAGCCATTTGTTCTTACCATTGTTGAATATTACACGTCACCAGTGGTGGAGAACTAGCTCTCAGTTTATATGTGAGCTAACAAGTTACTACAGAAGGAGATGAACTAATCTGCAATAGTGTCCCTTAAAACCTATGCCCTGCATTTACAAGCAGACAAAGCAGTAACTGGTTGTGAGCAGTCACCCTGTACACAACCCTGGTGAGCCAGTTATTGCTACTGCTGAGCAGAGTGAGGTGATGCCTGAGATCTCCCAGCCCTTCCCTCTCAGGTAGATATTGGCAGCATCTTCCCACCTCCCTGCCTCTGAGCCGTTGATTTTAGAGAGAATTGAGCCCTCTCTTCTGGTGACAGGCAGTGACTGCAGAATTAATTGGTGAAAGGTGGCTTGACAGGCGTGGTGTTGGAAAATGCATTCACTCAGGTGTGTGGGGAGGGCTGAGCAGGTCTGAAGTTCAGGCTCTTGTTAGCACCCTATAGGAAAGTAATCAAACCATTATGATAAGAGACTTTTCTCTCTCTTTTCAAGTTTCCTTCAGTCTAACTGGCAGCAAGATTGAGACATCAGATGTGTTTACTTCTCATTTGGTTAAATAAAGCATTGAGAGAAAAGCAATTAACATCTGTATTTACGTTTTTATATTGGCATGAAATTATATTTGGAAATTGTGTGAGATATTGATCATGTAAAATGTTTATTATTACTTGATTTTTTTGTTTGTTTGTTTGTTAATTTGTAGTATTGTTATTGCATGTATCAGACCTCAGCACACGTTGAATGTGTGTTACTCTTCATTTGGTGTTATATAAAGCTGTGCATTTCACTTTTTTTCTGGTTAGTATTTTTCCCAGATGATTTCTCTAGATGGCACTTAAAAGGTTTTGGAACAGTTTTGTTGACAGTTACGTATCAAAATATTCTCTAGACACTGTCCGTCCATAGGAGGATAACAGATAACAGCCTTAGATAACAGTCTTAGAAGTTGGAGATGTGCCTTTTAGCTTCACATCTTTTGAGGGAACATAGGATGTAAAAACGTCCTTGAAACAGCGACCTTTGTATCATAGAAAGACCTGCAAAACTAAATGACCAGCAAGCACTACGGTGTGGACTTACCTTTAACAGTTCTGTTAAAGTTCTGTTGGCATCAGAGATGCCAAAATTTCATTAATTTTATCTCTTCATGGAAATAGTTATAAATAAGTTAGGCAGTAGCTGGAGCACGTGCATTGTAAAACTGAGTTCCATGAAATTGCGATGCTTTGTGACTGACAATATGCAGTGATATTGCAGCTTACTATGGGAGTATTTGTCTCATTTCTTTAAAGGAAGATGTCAGGATGAATTCATAAAATGCAACCCACCAGTTTTTCGGCACAGGCTGTGCATATGAGTTAAATGTTGACTTACAGTGGGGTTTATCTGTTATATGAGACTGATCTTAAGGTGAGAAATACATCACAATGTCTTAGCCGTGGATTTGGCTGTCATAAAACGTGGTAAATTATTGATGAGCAGAGAGTTCAAAAAGCTGCAATCACATCGGTTCCATACGATTAAAAGTATTTTTCAATTAGTGATGGTTATAATAAATCTTTACATGCCAGGGAAAAGAAAAAATGTGAGATAGCTTTTAAAGGCTTGTGCTTTCTAGGTTTCTGTGGAAAAAGCTGACTTTGGAAGAAATGTGGGGTTAAATATTGCACTATATTCTGTACGAACTTGTTCAGTAACTAATTTAATTCAGAATATTTCTGATGTCATTGGGTTTAAGTTGCTCTTAGTGGGTCAGTTTAACAGGTGCTCCTTGCACAAACAGTGCAACAGTTTTGAAAATCACAAACTGCTTAAGAAGTGCTCCATAGATTTCAGGAAAGTGATGTTTTGGAAATGGTCTTTAGGCTTGATGCAAAGAATAAGAATGGTTGTTGTTCGAGAGAGGGTTGCTTGTTTTCTGAGTTGCAGGAAAATATATTTTTTTCTTGATTTTTTTTTTTGTGTTTTTTTGATGGATGTCATTCAGTAACTCAGGTTTACTTTCTTTTATTCAGGGGAGGAATATCAGAGAATTGAATTTGGTGTTAATGAAGTTATTGAAACGGAATCTTCTGTCCTAAACAACACCGACTACAGTATTTCAAGCACTCTGAATCCTCAGGCTCCAGAATTCATTCTCAGTTGTGCACCTGCTCAGAAAACCCCTGATGACAGCCTGGGTGAAACAAACTACAACTCAATTGACTGCCAGTTCTCTGACCCAACCCTCACTCTGGATAGTGGTTCTAATGCTGAAAATGACGGCTTGTCTGGAGGCCTTGGACAGAGGGAGCGTAAAAAGAAGAAAAAAAGACCCCCTGGATACTACAGTTATTTGGAAGATGTCAGTGATGGCATGGCTCCCACAGAAGCTCTTGTAAATGGCCACGCAAATTCCTCGGGGCTTAACAGTATCAGCACTGAGGATACGGAACTGACGGGGGACATCCCCTCTCTGGCCACCCCAAGGACTTGCAACAGCCCGGACAATTCTGTGGACTTCGTTCACGAAGCTGTTTCTGATGATTCTGTTTCTAGCGCACTAGACAATACCAGGACTGCAGGGCAGCCTGAGGTATGCAGGGTTACTAATTCTGAACAGTTTTGCATCCCCTCAGAGACTGGCAGAGATAGCCCTTTAAGGACAGCTGTTGTACAGCCTTATGCTGGTACTGATACTACTGAAAGTCATGGCGTTACTAATGGACAAACACTTGAATCCTCTGGTGAGGACACAGCTGCCAATGGGGTAGAATTGCACACTGTGGAAAGCACTGACTCAGACCAAGCTAAGCCTGAGGAAGCTTCACCTACTACTGAGGCAACAGCCACGGTTGCAGGATCAGTCCCTGTTAATCAGCCTGCGAAGTCGTGGGCTAGTCTTTTTCACAATTCCAAGCCCTCTGCTTCCACATCTGTGGTCTATGTTGAGACTAAGTATACCCCTCCTGCCACATCTACTCTGGTCCCTGAAAAACAGGTTGAAGTCAAAGAGGGGCCTGTTCCAGTTTCAGAGGATCCTGTAGCCATAAAGATTGCAGGTATAGTTATTACACACGAGTGGATGTTACAGTTAGAAGAGTACTATTAACTTTGCTTGTGAACAGGAGTGTACAGTATTGATAGGGAAGGTTCTTAGAGTGACTGTTAGAATGCAGCTATGGCAGGTGTAACTTTAAATGAGCTGTTTACCTTAGTAAGTATTGCAAGGTGTTATCATTTGAGCCAGGTGCAGTAAAAATACTGCCACTTTTCAAACAGTGTGTTTAAACAACAGACTAGTTGCATCCAGCTGTGTGATATTGTTGCAGGGAGGGCGTGTTAGAAAAGATTATGTCATATTACCCAGTGCAGATCGTGTATAATGCCTTGCAGCAAAATGTGTTAATGTATTTATTCCAAAGCAGCTGAAATTCTTGCTTGCTTACAGTAGCATAAATGTGATGGCTAAACAGGTTCTGCTTCAAAAATTCCAATTCAGGAGACAGTCATTGGGTTTATTGACGTGCTGTTGGAATGATCCATCTTCCAAATATTGAGGAATTGTCTTTAACCATTTGAAAGTATATTATTTTATTCAGAAACAGTGCTATCATGGTCTATTAAAAGGGTAATCATAAGAAACTGTCCAAAGGGTGCGTTTAGAAAGATTATGTGATATAAAGGCTTGGACTCTTGGTATTGTCTGTGGTTGTTATGAGAAATACTAGAACTTGAATGTGATTGTTTTCCAACTGAAACTGCAAAAATATGAAGAAAAATAGCCTGTTAATTGTGTTTTGTCACTACACAAAAAAGAATTATTTAGAAATTGTGAAATAGTCCATGTGGAAAACCTTGTGTGAAATCCCACTGATTTGTGCCACAAGTTAATTTACAAGCACAGCAGCAGCTCACATGTGACAACATCAAGATGAAGCTCATTCTTCTACTGCAACTGGAAGCTGATGGGGGGAGACTTCTGTTCAGAACAGCCTGCAGCGTGTACCTGCCTCTCATCTACTTGTTCACTCAGTAGTGGTTTCACAGCTTATGACTGTCTATTGAGGGGAAAGCTAATGCTGTGTCTCTTTCACTTGGGTGTCACAAACACAGTTGACTGTATCAAAGTATGGTGGTTTGTAAGAACCTGAGCATGCAGAGGACTTCGTGCTTTCAGAAACTTCAGCTGTCAGATGATGATGAATCTTAAGACTGTTTTGTGGCAACCATAACAGTAGAACTGCTTACCACAGTTGTAGGCTTGTCTGGGCTGCTGCAGCTTTAGCATTGTAGACATTGACTGTTTCTGTACAGTTTTTTGCCACCAGGTGGGAGCAGTGCCTTTTCTTTTGTCTCTAGTATATTGACATAGCAGTATTCCCATGCAGTTTTCCTTTACACCTTCACTGTTGAAGAGGAATAATATGATTATCAATCCTTTCTCAGTGGAAAGGAATCCATCTTCTCATCGTGGTTAATTTAGGTAGGAGTTACACTCTAGATCACATGCACCTGATTTCACTTTAAAATGGTTCCTTGATGATCTGCGTTCCATGTATACAGTGCCTTGCTCAGTGGAAAGAGGGGAGTTTCTTCATTTTTTTTTTTTTTTTAAATGTTAGTCTTGCTTGGGAAGAAGTACATCAAGTGCTTTGCTTGTACATAAAGAAGTACAAATCAGATATGAATTGAGTTCAACAAGCAAAAGGAGCAAGTCTTCTGCTGGAGCTCTGAGGCCCTTCTGTACAGCTTTTATTTGAGAACAGGTGCTTGAGACACAAGAACAAAAATGTCTTTTCCACAGACAGATTAATTTCACCAGTGATTACATGGGGATTAATGGTTCACAGGCACCTTGAAATTAATTTGCTGCTATTTCATTCAGCCTGCAGAAGCCCGTGGCTTCTTAATCCTCAAATGTGAATGAAAGCTCACAGGATAAAGAGGTGAGAATCAGGGCTAGTAGGTAAAATACTTGAATAGGCTTCATGTTACTCAGTTTTAGTAAGTGGCTGAGATGTGCTGTGTGTGCATCTGGCAAGGAGTCACGGGATGGTCACTTAACTGAAAATGCAGGAAAATTCAGTGAGGGAATCTAAAAAGATATTTGAAATCCTGTTTCCTTGCAGTGCTTCTGTTGTGTAGGTGATGGAATCAACAGTGCATATAAAGTTTGTTTTGCTTCAGGCAGAATTTCACATGAGGAACACAAACATTAAATCTTGAATAAATCTGGAGTGCTTTTAAATTAGGAGGTAAAATCCAATAAAGATAAGTGTGGAAGGATGTGTCAGAACAGAAATCAAGTGCATGCAGACAGTAGGAAGGAAAAGTAGTTGGGAATAGTAGCAGGGAGTAAGAGGATCTGTAAATTCTAGAGAGTTCATACTCTTTGTCCCTAGTAAAGTTGAAGAAGGCTAAATGATATTTCCGGTTTGTGTTAATACTAGCTCATGTAGGAAAGATTGAAGATGGCTCTTAGAACTCTGTTGTTACTGCTGGGGACTTGAAGAAGTTGGCACCTCCTCAGGCTTTAGTTCTGCAGGGAGATGCAACTGTGGTGGAGAGAAGTAACATTCAAAAACCATGTTGTTTCAGCAAGCATGGGAAATTAGGACTTATTTGTTTCCGAAGAGACCGTAGGACTCACTATGGCTCTAACGTCAAATATCTGAAAGAAATTTGTGAAGGCTGCAGTGATTCATTGCTTTCCCAAGACTGTAGCAAATAAGGCAAGAATTGCTTCATTTGTCACAAAGATTCAGTGCTACAGTAAACATGGAAACATTGTTCTAGGTTTGTTTTCAAACCAAAGCCATGTTTCATAATTACGTACCAACAAAAGGGATGTGAATTCCTTCTGGTTAGTGATGTGTGCTTTATAGTCAGTCCTGACACTTATTTAAGAGACTTTTCTCGTGATTGTAAGTGTATTTTGCCTTTTTATGATGCTCTTGTAAATATTACTGCCTAATTTTAGATGTGGTATGAAAATGTGGTATGGGATGTAATCATGAAAAACAAACATCTTTGTGTTGAAAGAAAACTCACTGCAGTTGCTTTAGACATTGTTTAGTTTTATGACCACAAGAGGATGCTAAAATCATGGTAATATTTTTATTCGATGTGACAGGAGATGGGGAAAGATACATTTAACCTGCAAAGCTATTGGTTGATGTTAAGTAAGAGTTATATTCGCTGTCTTTGTCCTTATTTTAAACAGTGATTAGTTATATTAAGAAGATTTAATGGTGTGGACTTTGCTGCATTAGTAGTGTATTCTGAAAAACTGGAGTGTTAACAACTTCATGGCAAATGTGTCTCAATGTGGAAGAGTTTTCATCTGTAGCTGTGCTGTGTGCCCTTTCAGGTGCCAGGTTCCATGTATAACAGAGCACTGAGATCTGTCTTCTGGTTTTAATCAGAATTACTGTCAGCAGGGACCACGGTGCGGTGTGTAGCATGATGGCTTTAGAATCACAGAATGGCCTGGGTTGAAAAGGCCCACAGTGATCATCCAGCTCCAACCCCCTGCTATGTGCAGGTCGCCAACCAGCAGCCCAGGCTGCCCAGAGCCACATCCAACCTGGCCTTGAATGCCTGCAGGGCTGGGGCATCCACAGCCTCCTTGGGCAACCTGTGCCAGTGCCTCACCACCCTCTGGCTGAAAAACTTTAGAAGCCCTTGTGTTTATTATAAAACCAAATAATCCTCCCAGTAGGGAATTGCTGTGATTATTTGATTTTTTTTTTTGTGTGTGTGTGTGTGTGTAGTTGCACATGCTACTTGTCCATCTTTCCCAAGCTTTAAATGTGCCAAATCCAATATTTTCCTTGAACAAGTTCTATTTAAGTACCCAAACAACAGGTCAGACTTCTAGGAAAAGCTCCCCTGGTTGCTTTCCACTTCATAACTGTGACAGACTTAAACTTAGGTGCTGTGATTTCTCATTTTTAAACTTGCATTGCTGATCTATTCAGATGTGTGAAAACAGTGAGAACTATATTATCGTATAATCCTATCAGTTTGAGAAGCAGTAAATAAAACACTGTTCAGAAAAGTGTGCTAATACCTGTCTGTGCTGTTTGCACTGAAGATATTTGTGCCATAAGCTAATGTCTACTGAAATCTGTAAGCCAATGTTTCCATATCAGCTTTACTTGCTAAAGTTTCTGGGAATCTTGTTGACTGATGTGTATTATTTTGTAATGCCTCAGCAAATGTTTGTTTTTGATTGCTAGCATGTGCATTTAATTGATGCTAAATGTACCGTTTCTTATTCTGCAGAATTACTGGAAAATGTAAAACTAGTGCATAAACCAGTGTCTTTGCAACCTCGAGGGCTGATCAACAAAGGAAACTGGTGCTACATCAATGCTGTATCCTTACCTTGGGAAAATGAATATGTAAATATATAATATGCTTAATTTTTCTAATTTTTTTCCTGGTTGGATCTGGTAAGCTTTCTAGAAAAGCCTTTGTCTTCACATGCTGTGCTACTGTTCAGGTGTTTAATGTCAGCATCTGCAAAGTCCAGGGGTTTGTTGGATCACTGAGCTGAGCATCCAGGGTTCCCTGCAGCTGTTGCAGTCGTCTTCACTGCGAAGTATTTCACCATCCAGTGTTTCCACTGTAGTTAATGGATTAAGAATGAAGTTTGCATATAATCTTTAATATTATTTGAATGTGATTTGGTTGATAGGCAGGTTGCTTTCTGAATATTTCCTTAATGCCACCGCATAGACCCTGCAAGCCTTGGTTGCTTGCCCTCCAATGTATCATTTAATGAAGTCCATTCCAATGTATTCAAAATCACAGCGGCCGTGTACGTCAACACCAATGATAGACAGTTTGTAAGTAGCTCCTTCTTTAAAACAAAATCTGTGATCTGATTAAGCTCATTAAGAATTATTTAAGGAATTATTGCTTACTGTAGTTGATGAATGCTATTATACATACAGAAGACTTTTTTTTTTTAATGACAGCTGGCTTTCATAATGAACTTAGTATTTTATGTGTGAGTTGTGAAGGCAGATACTTCCTGTTGCTTTAGTATAGTTTTTAATTAGTGTTCTGTGTGCAAAAGTGAGCTGTGAGAACTGGTTTCCCATCTCAGCATGTTAGCAATGGTCTGGTTAGTTTTCGTCTGAACTTTATTTGGATTTCTGTATTGGTAGTCTAGGATTTTTGGCTGTCAGTAATAAAAATGATCTAATCTTATGATTTTTCCCTTTAAGTCTTAACATGCTGCTCATGTGTAGTTGTTCCTTCCGTTCTGTTTCAGTGTTCGTTTAATGAATGAGTTCACTAATATGCCTGTACCTCCTAAAGCAAAACAAGGTGAGTGGGAGGAGGGGGGAAAAAAAGGTCTTAAAAGCACAATTGGAAAGTTTTGGGGTAGGGATCCATGCTGTGTGGTATACTTCAGACCTTTAAATGCTGATGCTTGATCCCCCTTGCGGGTCTTCAACCCTTCAGGTTTTCTTGCTATCTTTCAGTTTACATTTAGTTTCCTGCCAGTGGCTTGTTTTTCTTTATTGGTGCTTTGTATAAAGAAAAATCATGTGTTAGGCCTTGCGTTTGGTAGACCCAGTGTGCGAGCACAGTAAGAATAGGGCTTTATTTAAGGGTTTGTTTGATTGTTAGCCTGTCTTCTGAGAACATATCCTTCCTAACAAAATTGTTTGGTATTCACTGTGTTTATTCCATTTCCTTCTTCATGCATTTCCAGCTGTTTTGTTTAACAGCTTGCTCAATTGTGTTTTCTTAACTATTCAACACTCACATGACTTCAGAAGAAGGAAGGACCAGAGTAAATCTCTCCAGCAGTTAGGGAATGCCTGCAGACAATGGCTTTTAATTCTTCTGCATCCTATGTGTGTACTATAGCAGTATGAAAACTTTGAAAGTATATCATTCTTGATAATATATGTTTAAGGCCAGTGACAGTTAAATAGTTAGGAATAGAGTGTTTTTCAATCTAAGTACATTCTTAGAAGTTTCATTCTTTTGTCTCTAAACCAAATCTGTTACATTGCAAACTTATAGAAATAAAAATCAGTTTCAGGAATGTGTTTATGTAACATTATAAGAAAATGCCATGAGGACTTGGTTGCTCCAGTGATTTCCAAACAGTTCAGACATTTCTGTGGTTTGTTGTTTTAAAGTTTTGTTTCTGTAAAACAAATCTTACTGTCTTATGCAACTTTACTTCTAGGTCATTTTAATTGTGTTTTAGTGTTCAAGTATTTTTTCTGATGCATTTTATTGCCATTAGGTTGAACTTTTATGTCAAACGGGTCATAGTGTTTCTTGGTTGGGTTTTTTTGTCGTTTTTTTCTTCTTGCAGGGAGGAAAAGTGAGCCATTAAATTATAAACACTTGAAAGCAAAAGGACTAAATAGAAAAAACATGCATAGGAGAACTATTTTGTGTGTGTGTGTGTGTGTGATGTTATAGATACTCTTGTGATCTTCATAGTGTTGAATATAAAAAGAGAGTTTTGAGTTTTCCAGACATGAGTAAGTCAGTGCAGAATGCGGCTTTCTGAAAAGTGTTGTGGAGAGGAGTTGTGTCTTAAGGATCCTGAACTTGAGTTACTTGGCTGAAACTGTAATAAAACTGTTTATAAAAGATGATTTGGGGTTCCAAAATCTGTGATGTTTATTTCACACATCACTAGCAGAATGTAGTAAAGCTTCTATATGCTGCTACTTATATGTACTTCTCTTTATCTTGCAGCTTTAGGTGATAAAATTGTGAGGGACATCCGACCAGGAGCTGCCTTTGAACCTACGTATATCTATAGACTTCTGACGGTTATCAAGTCAAGTCTGTCAGAGAAGGTGTGACTTCACAATCTTTGACTTCTGTAGTTGCATCACAAAACAGTTGCTATCATTAGAACAATGTAAAAGCCATACATCAGTTTCTGTGCCAAAGTATCTCTAAAATGAACCAGTTGGCAGTTCATTGTAATTATACTGGACTACCACGGGTCGTACATTGTATGAAGGTGTTTATCAGATAAGTTGCACAGTTTGGTGTATCAGAATCGTAAGAAAAGGGGAACAGGACAACCTCTATTTTTGTAGAGGAGATAACATTGGTTTTTATTTGAGCAATGTGCAGTTGTATGTTTCTGCTTGGCTTTCAGCATGGGGTGGTTGGAGGTCTGCTAAGACACTGCTTAAAGTTTAGTTTCAATTTGGATGACAGATAATGACCCAAAATGTCTTAGTTTCGGCTTGATTGCAGCTGTTGGTGTTCATTCCAAAGGAAGTTGCACAAATATGAACTTGCTTACATTTATTAGGTTATTTGGTAGGTTACTAACTCATGTTGATTTTTTTTTTTGAAGTAGGAGTGAACAGATGTTATAGTAAAACTTAAATGTTCTTTGACTTTCATATAAGCTACTTAGGTTACAGTGTTTTAAACTTGCCAAATCAATAGGGAAGCCAGGAGTTGAATGTCTCATCTGCTTTTACATTATATGGCATTTGCAATGCTTTCAATTACTGAAGAAACATTTTATTCAGGGCAGGCAAGAGGATGCTGAAGAATACTTGGGATTTATTCTCAATGGACTACATGAAGAAATGCTGACCCTAAAGAAACTTCTCTCTCCACACAATGAAAGTTAGTTTTCTTTGTTGCAAATTTTATTTCATTCAAGTATTTGTCTGTAAAAATGTTTCCGCTATTTTTATGTTAATTACGTAATATAGAAAAGTTTTTAGAGTGGATGTTGAGGTAGGGATGGAATGACATATTTTCAAGGATTCATTTTGATATTAAAATTGTTCACTGGGGATTTGGCTCTCTCCATGGTAGATTTGAAAATAGAAATGCGTTTTGCCACTGTTGAAGAAGATCTCTTTTTGGAAGTAGAGACTCTAGAATAATGGCTAATTCAACACAGCATAGTAAATGATTTCAAAAGTCTTACTGACAAAGATGGAGAAAAGTTTTCTTTGAAATAAGTGTTGCATTTGTATGTAGTCTAAAACACCATTTTATTTTCCAGAGGCTTTATGTTTGAGTCCCCTTTTAAAAATGAAACAAAACACAGTTAGCCTTAGCCAAGTGCAGAGTTCAGGTCACCAGTTACCAATTTCTCTTCAGCAGGGTAGAAATTTTTAATGATATAAAATGATCATTCAGTATTTTGTTCTCTGGCTGTGTGCTAAACCTTCTTTAGCCTCCTGACTTTGGCACTTGAAAAGATAATATTTGCTAAGCCTTGGGTTCTCTGTAAAATATCTGTGCAGAAAAGGAGTTGTATTTAATAATGCCATAATTATGCTTCCAGAGTAACACTTCACTTTCTATTTTTCTACTCCATAAACTTATAACTAAAAATATATGAAGCTTTATTAGAAAACTGCATCTGTTTACATACAGTCATTAGTGAGCTGCATTCTGTTGATGCTTGGATATGCCCAGATGTGAGAGGGCCAGGAATATATTCATTCTCATTTATGTTTTCAAATCTATGGCCTATGAAATCTGGGTAATCTCTGAAAATGTTTTATCTTCTGAAAATAATTAATATATATTTTCTTTTTAAATTCTGTATCGGTTTGCATGTTTTATTTGAAAAGAAAATAAACACAAAACTATTTTTCTTCACTTTAAGAACTCTCCGTTTCCAATGGCCCTGAGGTTCAGGCTGTTCACGAGGAAGAGGAGCAAGATGAGCAAGGAGAAGGCAGTGAGGATGAATGGGAGCAAGTGGGACCTCGCAACAAATCCTCAGTCACTCGACAGGCTGACTTTGTTCAGACTCCAATAACTGATATTTTTGGTGGTCACATAAGGTAGTACTCTTATTAAAAACTTGTTGAGACTGTAGCTTGCTTTGCCTTTGCAGATAATTTCTTCCTCTGCTTTTCTTGCTCTGTTTTTCACAATGGATGAAAAAAACAATTTCTTCAGGCTTAACAGATGAACATTTCTACTGTGAAGCATTTGTTAGCAAGTGAATCAAAGATAGGGATAATTAGAATAATTAAAAAAAAAAATTGATCCAAAAGATTCTTTGAATTACTGTAGAGTCTGAATCAGTTTAGTGAACAAAACTCCTGAATTGTTTATTGAGGTGGAGTTTGAAATGTATGCTTTGTATGTTGATATTAACATTTAAAGAGTTCCAAAAAAATTGTATACAAATTCTTGTGACCACACTCCATGGATAGTGAGATTAGCTGAGAGTTAAACCCCGTCCGGAAAAGAATTTAAATAATAAGAAATAGTTCACTTGTGGTTGTTTAAACACATGTGCTTCCCAGAAGAACAGAAGTTACATATAATAGTTAATAAATAAAATGTTAAAGGCCAGAGAAGTTTGGAAAAATGTAAATCTCTACAAGATGGTACAGGAATGAGAAGAATGTGGGCCATTGCTTACCTTCAGGTCTGTTTCCAGAGGAAGGCAGAAGGTAGATAGTGAAAGAGTACTTTTTGAAAGGGATGCCTCATTACTTGCTTGGAGAAATGTATAATTTAATGCGAAAGTAATGTAAACACATAACTAAAAGCATATTCCAAAACAAAAATGCTAGACTTGAAGAATTATTTTTAAATTGGAGGCGGACGCTTAATTGCTGGTGTTTGACTCCCTGTGTTGCCAGATATTCAGTTGAGAGGTGTGAATAATGTGGGCTCATACCTTCTGACTGTGAAACGCACTGAAATTTTTCCTTGGGGATTTGAGTCAGACAGCTGGCAAATAAAATGATATTTTCCGTAAAATGGTTGCCTGCCAATTTTTTATGTATTGCAATTCCACATTGATGGTATCTTCATGCACCCAAGGTATTGTTAACACTTATGGTATTTTTTTTATCACGATTGGAATCTTTGTCTATGTATGATTCCATTAAACTCGGAAGATGTAGAGAATGCTGTCTTCTGCAGAAATCCAGAACAAATAATGTGGAGGTAATACTGAAAAAGGCAAAAACTTGCAATGAGCAACAGAACCACACAGTCCACCACTGCGACATCTGTTGTCTGCTTCCACCACACCCATTTTATTTAGCCTCCAAACTAGGTCACACCATTTGCAGCAGAAACAGTATCTCCTGCTGTGATGCTGGAAAGCTTCCTCTGCTGAGGCTGAGGGTGGAGATAGGAAGAGTTGAATGCAGAAATGTTGGTAGAAATCTACCAAATGAAAGCATCAGAAATTGGAAGGGACGAAATGGAAAAAGCCTGGAATGGAAAATGTGTGGATTGGCACCTTCTGCCTGGGTGACTTTAAGCACTCCTTGGGTCTTTGTTTGACTGTTAGATGCCTATCAGGGTGTAATGGTTTAAAGAATTTATTTTTTATAGCAGCGTGAGGTGTGTGATGCACAGTTCTGTCAGGATCTGATTTGTTAGTATGCAGAGTCCTTTTTGCTTTTTCAGCTTGTGTGAATTTGAAGTATGTTATACAAACTAGTTCACAAACCAGAGGCCTGCTAAATATTTCCATAAATAGTACTTGTAAAAGAAAAAACATATATAGTAGGAGAGCAGTGCCTGTTTTCATTAGAAAAGAAATATATATATACCCTGAAACAATACTGCTGACTGCAGAGCTCTTGCAGTATGTGAGATTGACAGCAATGTATTTTCCTGTGACCAATAGAAATTTCTGATTATTCTACTAAGCAATTGATCATAGAATGGCCAGGGTTAAAAAGGAGCACAATGCTCATCCAGTTCCAACCCCCTGCTATGTGCAGGGTCACCAAGCAGCAGAGCTGGCTGCCCAGAGCCACATCCAGCCTGGCCTTGAATGCCTGCAGGGATGGGGCATCCACAATGGAAAACCGAAGTCCAATAAAGATTTTGCTGTCAAATGCATTTCTGTATAACATTTTTGAAGAAACTGCCATTTCAGTCCTGGTAACTAAAACAAGAAAGGGCTTTTCCTTAGTATTGTCTTTTCAGAATATCATCCGTATTAGTAATTGAATCTTTAATACATGGATTTGGTAGCAGTTTTCTAGTGATCATTGCACTAAATAATGGTTAGCTTAAAAAGGAGCTGGGGAACGTATCCAAAAGCAGCAGGACTTACACAGTGCAGGGTTTGTTTATTGAAATACTGCTCTTGCCATGTTGAAGGTTTTGTCCTTAAATATAGCCAAGGAGGAAGCGTTAAGTGAAATAAACGTGGTGCTGTTTTTCATATGCTGTCTTTCCTCTGAAGAATATGTATTTGCCAGTCTAAAGATGCATCGACTGTGTGTTGCTGCTTTGGGGTTTGGCCTGAATTGCAGGGGCTCTTTGGATAGGAGTTTGCAGTAATCACACCTGTATGTTAGTATTTCATACATGATTGAGAGAAATTTCAGCGTGCCTACAGGAATATGGCTGTGTTAATTATCATTGCTTTCAAGCTTTGTGAGGCACTATCATTAAGAATAAGCTTAAGAATATAATAAGCAATTTATTTCTTCAGCTGTATAAAATCACATTTTTTAACAGCTGGGACTTTTCAGTGCAAAGTGCTGCTTTCAAAAGAAAATAAATTCTTGAGTCATGCTTGATAGTTTTCAGGGAAAACAGGAAGAGTGCACTTAGTGCAGTGATGTGGTTGAAGAGTGAGCTATCTCACTGCACAAAACAATCTTCACCAAGCCACACTGCTGAAAGGCTGCAGCTGAGTGCCCTACAAAAAATTATCTCGTGCCCTGTGTTGTTAACATTATGGTTTTTCCAAAAGTCTCCCATTTCTGCATAGAGGAGTGCATGGACAAAGTCTGGACATGGAAAATGTTGGAAGGAGAAGGAAGTGTTGATCCTCAACAGAGGGTAGTTTGTATTTCATGTGGCAAGATCTAGCCAAACAATTGAAAGTGACTATGAAACTGGACACAGTCAAGTGACTGAAATAATCATGTGTTTTAATTGCACAATCTGGACTTGGTTGTAATTTTTTACAGCAAAACATAAATTGGAGATGGATCAGTACTTTGCATTTCTGGTCATGTGTTCATAAAGCATAATTTCAGTAATTTGCTGTGAGCTGAGATGATTTTGAAGTCTCCCTGCAATAAGAGCTGGCTTTCTTAACATACTTGCCAGAAGTATCTGTTTCATAGAGCAGAGGTATTTTTGTGCTTAGCAGTAGAGAAGCAAAAGATGGAGGCCTGGGTAGGAATGCAGTTAGGTATAGTTTCAACTTGATTTTAAAGCTTTGTTTTTACAGTTTTTACAAAATGTATATATGTAAACTGTTCCCAATTTTTGAGACTTTTTAAAATAAATCAACTGTAACTGTGCTGTGAAATACATAATTGTTTTTTTTCTTTTCAGTTCAGAATAAAGTTAGAACCTTCTGAAAGCTCAGGTGGAATTCAGTAACGTTGATCATAATATGTTTTAATGTGTTCCAAGTTGAAGGCTTTTAAAGGCATGGCCAAAAACTTCTTTGCTTGAAGCTTCAAGTGACTGATGCTTATCCAGAATTGTTTAAATCCTTGCATAAATAAAATAATCAAAATATAATTCCATTCAGTGTGCTCTAAGGAGTTATGAAACTAATTATAAATGCATTAAAGCAGATTCAAGCTGCTGAATCAAGTGGATACTAGCTATTGAAGCTAGTATTTGTATGTTTTGTTCAGGTTTAACTGTCGACTGAGTTAGCAATGTGGACAGTGATTTCTTCGTACTTGAAGATTCTGTACTGTTGAAAAATACTTTCCTTTTTTACATTCAGTTTTTTCTCTCTCCATAGATCTGTTGTTTACCAGCAGAGTTCTAAAGAATCTGCAACGCTGCAACCCTTCTTCACCCTGCAACTGGACATCCAGTCTGACAAGATACGCACCGTCCAGGATGCATTGGAAAGTCTGGTGGCAAGAGAGTCTGTCCAGGGTTATACCACAAAAACCAAGCAAGAGGTGTGTTCTGTTGACCCCTTTTTACAGTCAAATATTAAAACTTCTTCTTTCAAGGGTTTTTACTCAGCTCTTGGTTTACAAATAGCTTCTTGAACTCTTGCTCCTCGTGTTAATAAAAAAGATGCTAACCTTTTTGGTGTCTTGCAGCAGTAAAACATAATGCATCTGCATACATACAGTGAAGGGCATTCAAGGAAGAGAACCAACTCTAAACAAAACTCTGCCTGTGAATTACGTTTTCTGAAGATTTTACTTGAGTATATTATTAATTTAACAGAGTAAACTGTGATAATAATATGTACTATTATAAGTAAAATGCCTTCAGCTAGTCTTAACATACTGATTCCTGGGGATTGCCAGGAATCTTACTAAAAGGAGCAGCTCTTCAGAGCATTGCTTGAAAGCACGCTGTAGCCTTGGAAGAAGAATCTTGCAGCAGCTCTGCACCCCTGTGCATCTCTGCTGATGGCTTATTATATTTTGCAAACAATATAATATAGAAAAGTAATAATTACAATAGAGAAATACTACATGGGAAGAAAAACATACTTCTGGCATATACCTTGAGAACTTGCAGTGCAGGTTAATAAATCAAACATTATCACCCATATGAGCTGTGGTCTTGCTGCTTAGAGCATATAGCAGTAAAAAAAATCTTCTGCGGTGTGCATGGATTTTAGAGGCTGCATAGAAATGCAGGCATTCACTGTGTCTTTCAGACTTTTTTCTAAAGAAGTCAAGTCAGAAGAGCTGTTCTTACGTTACAAATTGTAGTGAAAACAGTGAGTGCATTGAAAATTACTATCTGCATAGTCTTGAAAGCCAAAATATGTTGTGAAGAAGCATTTCATCTTCATTTTCCATGTGGGGAACTCAGAAACTGTTGACAAAGCTAAAAAACAAATGAACAACCTATTATTTTATTACTCTTTATTTTTTGTTCTGATTTTTTTAAAATCTGAATTGTATTCTTGTCAAGTTGTGGGCATAAGCCATAGTGTCAGCAAGAATAATCTTCCAAATGTGTGAATGAGTTCTTAGCTTATTTTTTTAATCATAAGAATTTTGTGTTAATATAAGGAGGAAATCATCAGTTTCTCCTGCAGTGTTTGAAAATAAATAGGTGTCTTATATAGGTGTTTCCGTAGGTGTTTAAAGAGAAATGACATTCTCTTGCTCTGTATGCCATTCTGATTCTTTCTGGTCTTGCAGGTCAGTTTGTCTTGAACGTTTCAACACCAAATATATATAAAAACTTAATTTTTTAATTTTTAACGTGAAGTGACTTTTTTCTTATTTGCAGACCTGTTCATATTTTGTAACAGCAGTGAAGACTTGAGTAAGAAGCTAGCCTTTTTTCATTTACTTTTCCTTCTTACCTTCCACAAACTCCTTTGAAGGAGTCTTCACATTCTCTGGAGTTCTCAGACTGCTTCTTGAGGCTTACACAAATATTTTCTCAGGCATGACTCAGTGTTCACTAAACAAACGTTAGAAGCACTTTTTGCTGGTGATGTTTCTACCAGAAATCAGGTCCCTGGTGCTCAGGGTAACAGGACGCGTTGGGTCCTCAGCTGCTGCTCCTCAGCCTGGCACCAGAGCACAATGCTGCTGTGATCTGCAATATAAGCTGAGATTCTAGGCACAGCTGAAGTGCAGGCACACGTTCCCAAACACCAGCTCTGACTGAGAGAGGAGAACAGCAGCTGCTTAAACCACTGCACTGATATTCTTCTGTATCTTTCCGTCTTGGTCTGGGCTTGGACCTGTGAAGTATTTGGGGTTGGTTGGTTTGTTCTGCACAGAGTTGAATCAAATTTTGGATTTGAGAAGCCTCAATTCCAGGAAAATCTTCAAATAGTGATAACTTTCTGAATCAAGGATATTTTCTCTCTATGTAAAGCCTCTCCAGATTTGCTCCATAAAAACAGCAGCTGTTCCATGCTAGAACGCATGGAATATGCAAACTCTCCTAAGTTCATAGGAGAATTGTGTGCATTTCTTGTCACATCTTCTCTTTCAGAGTCTGCCTCAGAGCTTCTTTTTCTGCGTGTTATTCCTGGAAGATGGATGGGTGGGTGCCAGCAGGCACTTATTGAGTGGAAAAGAACAGGGCCCTGTTTGGCCTGCTGGTTTAAAAAAAACAACAAAAAGCACAAAAAATCCCCTCTCTTAAGACTCAGAGAAGCTGCCACTGTTGCCAGTGGTTAGATGTTTTTTGGATGCAGAAAGGCATATTTTGAACCCTTAAGATGTAGGTGAAATTTTACAGTTTTAGAGACTATTTCTGTTTGAAATGTTAAATTATTTCTTGTAAAAAGTATCAGCTCAAATCCCTGAGGAAATGATGCACCCTGCAAAACCTGATTGCTTCAGTATCCTGAGAGCCTTAAGTTTTAGTATGCAAGCTTAGAAGAGTGATAGTTTTTCCTGGTGATTTTCTATTCCACTCTTAGAATTGGGTTCTCTGTTGGAGAGGAGTATGCTGATGATTTACCATAAAAAGGATACAGGTGCTTTTTTCTGAATCTGGAAACTTAGAGGAGCCTGAAGCAGTTACTTGGAGAATTTTTTTATTTTTTACTTCAGAATTTCTAGGAAGGGGAAGCATTTTTGTTCTGCAGTTCTGAGCCCAGTTTTACATTTCCAGGCAGTAACTTTTTGGATTACCGGGTTGTAACTATTAAAAAAAAAAAAAAGTCAATATTTAATAAATAAATAATGTGTAACTCATAGTTTTCTCTCTGTATTTTCTTCAGGATCTTTACAGAATGTGGTATATCTTTAAAAAAATAAATAAATAAATAAATAAATCATTCATTTCTGAAACCTTCCCTAACTCCTCACCATGGTGGTGCTTGTTTTCAGATAGCTTATTTAACAGCTCACTTTGTTTTTCAAGGCAGTTCTTGAATATCAGATATCTCATTGATTTTTAAATGATTTTTGAACAGTTACATCACTGGTCTCTTATTGTCATGTGTCATAAACTGGCTTCTAAACTATCTTGTGCTATACAGACTTCTTTCTTTGGGTGAGTGTATTTAAAGTCAAATATTCTTCCTCTTTTAAAGTAGTACTTTTGAGCAGTCAGCAGAAATCCTATTTAATTCATCTTTGTTCTGTATTTTTAGGTGGAGATCAGTCGAAGAGTGACACTAGAAGAACTCCCCCCTGTCCTTGTTTTACACCTCAAGAGGTTTGTGTATGAGAAGACTGGCGGATGTCAGAAGCTTATCAAGAACATTGAGTATCCTGTTGATCTGGAAATTAGTAAAGGTAAAGATGCCTTTTGGGAAAGGATAACATTAACTCCTTAGTGTCTTGCAGTTCTCTTCTTTACTCCCAGCTTTGTGCACAAGATTTCTTCTCCATGGAGGGTATTGCCACCTAGAAATGTAGTAATTTTGCTGAATGTCTTTTGTGCTTTTTTCCCCTCCATAAAAAGAATATATTTAGCTATTTGAGATTCAATCTTGACAAATCTCATGTTGCCTGTATATTGGTTTGGCCACTGCTGTGCAAAGAACATTATGATGAAAGATTTTACAACCTTTGTCACATCCTAGATATTGAGTTGGCCACGTGAGAGCTTCCTGCAGACCTAAGGAGTAAGGATGTAGGCTGATGAGAACAAATACTGGGCATGACCCCTGAATGAAGGACGTGTCCATTCTTAGGGCTGTTGCCAAACTACTCTATGTATTTTCATGTCAGATTTCGCTTGGAAGTGGCAAATCATTGTAACAAACAGTGCCTGGTGAAAGGAGATAGAGCCTGAAAGCAGGCTAGTGATGGATAAAGGTCTGTCTTGATATCTTAAGAGCTGTTGGTTTTATGAAGGGTGAGAACTTGCGTATATCCAGCATCTGAAGTCTGCAGTGTTAAATGCATTTTCTTTTCATCTGGCAACCAGCTCAAGAAAAAAGAAAATTAATGATTACTTACATATCAAGCAAGATGTATACTTTGTCATTATGCTTACTGTTTAATATTAAAATGTCTTAAAGAATGAATATTTGTAGATTCTGCCATCACTGACAACAGCAGTTGCACCATAACTTGGGACCTGAAATTGACTGTTATGTCCATTTTAGATGAGCTTTCTGTTTATACTAATGTTGATTTCTGTTAGAAATAATTGATCTCTCTTGAAACTGAATTTCTGAATTTGCTAACTGTTGCCTTTGTGACTCTTTTTCCTCCTCCAGAGCTACTATCTCCTGGTGTGAAAAGTAAAATTTTTAAAGGCCAAAGAACCTACCGGCTCTTTGCAGGTATTTTATCTATGTGCCTCTTGTCCCTGTATTGCAAACACAAACTGTACATGTAGAGTTCTAGATTACATAATATTTTCTTAAAAATTATAATTTCCTATAAATTACAAAATTATTTTTAAACTGAAATAATTTATGGGTGTCAGATTCTCTTATTTAGTGATTTTTTTTGTGTGTGTGTATGCACATATACCCATGTAATGTTGTATCTGTATTTACATGCTGACTATTCCAGCTTGAAACTCAAACAAAAGTTCTGTAGCAGATCCACCCTGAAAAATAGCAGCAGCTGAAATACAGCTGCAGTATAACTATGCCTAAAACATAGCCCAAGTTTTCAGAATAATGTTTCATCTGTGTATTGAAATTGTTGTTTGAATGCTGGCATCGTGTCCCGTTGAGCCCTCAGGATGAGTTGCTGGCAGTCTGTGAGCAGCATGCTGTGGGTGGAGAAGTTTGGCTTGGAGGAGATGATGATATTTGTGTAAGGAAATGATGTTTTTAAGTCTGCAATGTATGTGAAATACCTTAAATTGGTAGTTAGGGTTGGAAGCTCACGTAAGTATGCAGGCGCAGGATTTTCATACTGAACAAAGCGGTCTCTGGCAGTAATGAATTTCCTGGGGTTTAACACTCCTCCACAGTTTACGATTTGCACCTGCTTCTTTGTTGACACAGGAGAACATAATAAACTGGAGAATCCAGAGATTTTAACTTCTATGTCACCAAATCTGTGCCAGTAATGGTGGCCTTATGTGACTTGGTGATTTGGATCCACTTTCGTGACCGCTGAGTTTACAGAAGGAAAAAAATGCACCTGGCTCTCAGAACTGTTTTGGGCAGTTTCATTTTATTTTATTGGAAGTTACTTTCATGGGGCAGATTTGGAGACTGTGTTTAAAATGACTTCAAGAAGTTTGTTTGCACTCTTAATTATTTCTAACTCCCCCTATGGAAAAATACAATAGAGTTTTCTGGCAGCTGAGGAGTTCTCATCCATAGATACTGAGCTTAGGTGATCTGAACAAATAAGTTTCAGGTATTGCGAACTATCCAGTGATTAAAATAAATTTTAGAACACGAATAATTCCAGATTTATTTTGTAAATTTCTAAAAACTTTTTGTCTCTTTGATATTACTGTAAAATGTTTGGTTTTGTACAAGTGAAGAAAACTTTGGGATAGGTTTGAAGTGTCTTTTAGGACAGGAAGACTGGGTCTGTTGAAATTTGAAACTGGTTTGTAAATGCATACTTCTGCTGATAGAATATGGCAATGCTTTCTGTGTGGGCTTGTTAAGTGTGTGGTATGGGCACATGCTCTGAGAAAGAATTAAATGCAATTTCTTCCATGCATCCTTAGATTTACATATGTAGAAAACCTCTTCCATTTGGGGGCACTGTCCACGCATAATGCTGAATGCTCAGTGTTAGAATTGGGGTTTGCTTTTTGTAAGGACTGCTGAGCCCTCTGTTCTGAAAACATTTTGGATGTGGCGGTAATTGAGGAGAGAAGACAGTTTGGTGCTCTTTTGGGAGCAGCAGCAGTTAGTTGTGTTCCATTCAAAATTTGAAGCAGATTACTGAGGTCTAATAAATGGGAAATTTATAGATTGGTGCTTCAACAGAACCTGTTTTCAGAATAAAATTCTAGTGAAGAACAGAATGAAAGAATGATCGTGGGTGGAATAATTGGCTTTACAATCGGCTTGGTTTGAACAGTGCCCTGTTCTGCTGCGTGGCTTTAATGCCCTCTGGTTTTTATTTTCAAATATTTTGCTGGCAAATGAAAATGCTCTACAATTGTTTGCCTTATGGACTGTGCTTTAGTCTTTGTTTATAGGCTTTCTTAGACTATAATCTATAGACTTTCTAGTTTTCTTTATAGACTGTTCTGTAGATTGTTTTTAATAAGTTGCTTAATGCGTTATGGCGCTTTTCATTCTTAATTTACTTCAGTGTCCTTCAGAATCATTAGATTCGGTATGGTGTAGAGGCGTTACGTAGTACTGCCTGGTTGAATCATGAGTATGTTATGAAGAAAGCAGAATGCAACTTTAATTTGTGCTTCTATGTAGCAGTGGGTATTCATAGAATCATAGCATGGCCTGGGTTGCAAAGGAGCACAATGCTCATCCAGTTCCAACCCCCTGCTGTGTGCAGGTCACCAACCAGCAGCCCAGGCTGCCCAGAGCCATATCCAGCCTGGCCTTGAATGCCTGCAGGGATGGGGCATCCACAGCCTCCTTGGGCAACCTGTTCCAGTGCCTCACCACCCTGTGTGTGGAAAAACTCCCCCTAATACCCAACCTAAACCTCCCCTGTCTCAGATTAAAACCATTCCACGTCGCGTACGATCACAAATTTCTCTTTTCAGTTGTTTATCATCACGGAAACAGCGCAACTGGTGGCCATTACACTACGGACGTCTTCCAAATCGGGCTCAACGGCTGGTTACGCATCGATGACCAGGCAGTGAAGGTGATCAACCAGTACCAGGTGGTGAAGCCGTCTGCAGAACGCACAGCCTACCTCCTGTACTACCGCCGAGTTGACCTGCTGTGAAACTTCTCCCTCTATGCTGTGTGTGCAAGATACCTGCTTTGTAGAACGCCAACTATCACTAACTTTTTTTCCTTCTCCTGTAAATGCTCTTTTGAGTTAATCTCTTTTTTTTTTCTTTTTTTTTTTTTTTTTTTTTCCCTTGCAGCTATGGGATAGAGTGAAAAAGGAGGCTACCGTGGGTTTGTGCACAACGTAGTTTGTGTTGACTTTGACTTTTGCAAAGTGGAGTCGCTGGGTTGAAAGACTCGAGTCTCGTGAATGATAAAAATTAAAAAAAAAAATTAAAAAAAATAAAAAAAAAAAAATTAAAAAAAATCTGAATTAATGCTGAATCCTAAGATAATAAACAGGGGATTTGCATTTGATTCCCACTTTCTAATTGCGTAGTAGAAGAAAACGCTGCACCAGCAACAGAACTTGTAGATTTCTGTGAAAATGTTTTATCTTTACTTAATTAAAATGAAAAAAAAAAATAAAAATAATAAAAACAAACAAAAATAAAAAAGTGCTCTCTGCTCCCCCAGTAGTTTTTGATAAGTGGTAAAACATGAGCCAATGTGTATGAGATGGAGATGGTCCTGCGTGCTTCAAAAATGGACAAAAACGTACAAAATGCAGAGTTGCTGGTTCCTAATAGGAAGACACATTTTAATAATTGTGTGATGAGAAACTGCTTAAGTACACATTGCAGATCAAATATTTGGAGTTAAGATGTTAGTCTATATAGATGGGTGATTGTAACTTTATTGCTATTATGAAATTTCAAACTGCATTTATGCTTCTGTGTACATGAAATTTAAGAAAAAAAAATGGGCAAAATAATTAAGATTGATATTTCTTTAAGTCTGCTTTGTTTAATTTTGCTGTCTGCTCTCCTATAATGTTGAGTTCCTAATTGTACACAGTTTAGTGATATCTAGAAGTATAAAGTTGTCGCCCATCAATAAAAGTCACAAAGTTGGTTTAAGGTGTGTGTTTGTGTGGGTTTTGTTTTTCCTCTGGTGTAAATTCTAGCCTTGAGCTCCTAAACGTTGCCTTGTGGCTCTTTTTACAGGGCACAGGTGATGTTGCTGCAATGAAGTGCAGGTGCTTTTTGTCTTTAACAGCTCCTTGGAACTTCAGGAGTTCCATTTGTTGGCATCCAGATGTAACCAACCTCGGGGAGGAGAGGCTGCAGCCCATGGGGAGTGAATCCTCCCTGTGTCCTACGTGAAAGACTGACAGGATTGCAGCCTGAATGGTTCCATGTAAGGTGATGTAAGGCTTTTCAAGAGAAAGGAAGCAGCTCTGTAAGTGCCTTAGGTTACAACACTTGTCTGTTGACATGGGCTTCCCCTTTGTGTTTTCTCCCAAGCAAAGCAAGAATTAGTCACCTTGCAAAAGACAGGAAGCTTATTCATGGCTGCTTCCTGAAAAAGAAAAGTGATGGTGAGTCCTGGGTGCATTTAAAATGCAGGGCTGTGCTGTTAACATGCGTAGCTCCTGCAGCAGGAACCAATGAGCTGTTGGGGCAGGGCAAGCCCAGCTGGCCTGTACAGGACTTTTCTATGCTGTTCTCTTGTAGGAACGACTGGTGCTGCTCAGTTGTACTGCAGAACTTCTATCTTTGTGCTGCCAGAAGATGGAGGCCATTGATCTGGTGTTCACCTGCATCTCCAGCAGGTTGTGAAATGGGCATTTCTGGTAACGTAGACTTGCTGTGCACCTCTTAGCATTGCAGCAACTGCTTCAGAGACACAGCAGCAGCAGCTTTGTGCAACAATTCATCTTGCAGTGCCATGGCACCATGAAAAATGAGGGTTTCACGCATCCTTCCAGCAGAAGGGGCAGGTGATTGCTAGTTGGTAGTGGGTCCTTGCAACAAAGGGTGGTTTTGACCAGTGTCACTCAAAGCTTTGAGCTTGTGGGTCCGAATGCTGGATGCCCTGTAGCTTTTCTGTTCAGAAAAGACCCACATAGGCCCGTTTTCTAAGTTTGGAGCCAATAGAAAGGAACTGGAGCTTCCCTTATGTGTTAAATAAATAAATGGAATTGGAAATATGGAAGGAACAGAGAATGCTGGAAAAAAAAAACAACAAAAAAAACCTGCCCAAGTGCAGTTTGCTCTCTGTGCATTTGGTTGTTACAGGCAGGTTGCAGGTGTTGTTAATTATGTGTGAGTAATGGCCAAGTGTAAAGGCAAGCATTGAAATCCTTGGTAAGGAATGGAGGTTGCTCAGATGGTATTAATTGTTGTGATTTTCGGTAAGGATATTACGAATGCATTTATTCTGCAGTGGATTACTCAAAAGGGGAAAAAGCAGTACGAGCCACGGGGCAAGTCTGATCAACACACACCACCACAGTTTCTTTTCCTTATTAAATCCTTCCAGACTTTGCAGCCCTCTAATTATTCGCTCTGTCTGCAGTTGTGTAAAAGAAGGAAAATCACCCCAAACTCCCTCAAAATGAAAATGTCATTGGCTGAGATGCTGTTAGAAAAATCTCAGAGCACGAATCAGGGATGGTTTGATGGTTTGATGGGCTGGGGTGAGAAAGGCTTCCGATACCTGGAGCTCTTTGGGGGCGGGAGAACTTGTGCTTTTCATTTTTTCACTTACCTGAGAGATTGTAGCTTTTAATAATGAAAGCAATTGTGTTTCTTTTTCACTCACTGCCAAGCAGATCCCTTCCAATAGGGCTCTCCCGTGTGTACATGTATGCAGACCACTGCAGAGGGCAGTGGTGGCACACCCAGATGGTTCCATGTGTGGATGACTCCGTGCATCTGACCGTAGCTCCTGTGGCATGCTGTGAGTGTTTTCAGGGTGTTCAGGGGTTCCTGTGTTACAATCCTTGGCTTTTATGGCCCCGGAGATGCGGGGAGAGTTTTAGCAAATGCACAGAGTGGGCTTGGTGGTTGTGGTTGCAATTCACCTATTCTGGGGTAGGATCTGTGAAGGTGAGAGTTTGGTTCATGCTTCTGAGCTGGTTTGGGCTGAAGAACTTTAGTGGTTGCTTTCTTTTGAAAGGAGAAAAAAGGGGGAAAATAGAAATAAAAAGAGGGGAGTAAGGGGGATAAATGGGAAAGAGAAGGAGGAAAAGTGGAGGGGG
>NW_024884755.1:14515419-14543167 GCF_019232065.1 Centrocercus urophasianus
ACAAAAGAAAGAGAAAAGGGGGGGAGGGGGGGGAACGAAAAGAAAGCTGGCCCCCCACATTCAGCAATCAACTTTTTGTGGCTTTTCTGCTTGTTTCTTCGTCTTGCTGACTGACGTTTTTGTTTGACCATTGGCTGTGTAGCACAGGGTTTGAAGATTCGAGTCTCGAGATGTTTTCTCTTATCCCTGCTTTGCTCCAGCTGTGTTATCTCACTGCACCCTTCAGTGCTGGAGCCAGATGTTGCAGGTCAGTGCCGTGGCTTTGAGTCTATTCCCCATTCTTCGCTTTGCTGCAGTCCTGGTATTGCTGAGCTCATATTGGAATAAGAAATAAAGGGGGATTTAGGTTGAAAACAAAGACGTGCTGTCTGCGTGTTCAATTAGGGGCGAATAGTGAAATCTGTGTTCCTCCCTATTCATTGGATATTGCATTAAAAGCATCTTCTCCTAATATATACTTATGTACAGCCTGCTTTATGTGGCTTTTACCACACATGAAACCGAGACGTTATAATCAAGGCCGTAATAATGCTGAGTGACTGAAAGTAACTTCTGATTGTTTTGGCTTTGGTTGAATGTAGGACCCGAAAGTGCTGACTTGTAACAAAATGGGATGAATGAAAGCCTCGTTTAGAGCTGTGCTCATACCTGAATGCTGCTGGGCATCAGCGGGGCTGATGGAAAATAGACATAGGATGGGTGAGAACTGTGAAGGCCTCAAATTGGGTTGGGAGAGGTTTGTGTTGGATATTAGGAACAATTTCTTAGCCTGGAAGAGCGGTGATGCAGTGGTACAGCTGCCCAGGGAGCAATGGAGTCAATGTCTGTGCACGTGGGGATGTGGCACTGAGGGACGTGGGCAGTGTGGGGTGTGTTGGTGATAGCAGAGGTCTTTTCCAGCCTTCATGATTGTATGAATAATTTCCGATAGGAACGTTTGTGGAGATGACAAAAAACCGCATTCCTGAGAGAGCTGGAAATAATTTGTGTTGCTGCTATGTGAGAGGTTAAATGAGCAACTCAACTTTCTGGCAAGCACGGTGAGAAGCACCTCCAGAGGCCGTGAGTCAGCACTGCTGGAGCAGCAAGAGAGCAGCAGGAGGATGCAGAGATGTCAAAGCAAAGCCCTGTTTTGTCCTTAGAACGGCCCACAGTTGGGACAGCATCTCAACCTTACAGGAGAGAGCTGCCCAAATGGCACCGAGTCGCCTGTTGGGATTGATGGAGCGTGTGCTGTCGGTTCATAATTTGTGCTGAAATACTCTCAGTAAATACGTTTGTGAGAGCAAGAGCAGGGGTCTGGTGTTGTACTGAGTGGGGACACTGGGATGTGTGTGAGCGATACGGTACTGACATGGTGAGTGGGCATGGTGGGGTGCAATTGGTGATCTCAGAAATCCTTTCCATCAGTGATTCTATGACCCAGCTGCACTGGGGGTAAAAAAAGCCACGACCCAGTGCTGAAGATCCCCAAGCAATGAGAATCTGCTGCTGCTTCTGCAGAAGTTCTTGGGACGACGGTGCATGAGATGAAATCAGCAGCGGTGGCGTGGATGTGGCTCCATTTTGGGGGGCGTTCTGCTTTGCTCATGTGATAATGAGCAGCTTTGATAAACAACTGTGCTTAGTGGCAAAATCTTGGAAGCCCGTAAACTGTACATCAGATTGGCTGCTGTTTTGCATAAAGAAATAATTTGTTGTTTAGAAGAATGGAAGGACTCTCTATCCCCAAGAACCATGCAGGAAGGACTGGGTGCTGTCGTGGTAGCATCCCACCTCACTCTGCTGCACGGAGTGCTGTGATGCACTTATGTAATTACTCAGGGTACCACTTTGCTTTTCCTGTTTGTCTGATTAAAAAAAAAAAAAAAAAAAAAAAAAAAAAAAAAAAAATAAGATCTTTTGCTCAGTCATTTCCTTTCTCAGAGTATAAAACCACGTTTCAACAGTGCATGTGGGCTGACACCGCAGGGAAGGATCATGCTGGGAGGCTGATCTTGGACTGGCTGGGCTCTTGGGGTGTCCTGCAGCAGAGGTGAGCTTGCACTATGCTTTGCTTGCTCCTGCTTTTCCTGCTGACAGCTGCATTTGTGTGCAAGGAACGTCAGTGCTGGGTGAGCTCTGGAAACGGACCTCAGAGGGATAGAAATCTGCCTTTGCTCAGCGGATGCCCAATTGGGGAAGAAAAGGAGTGATGCTGCCTGGCTGGGGCATGGCTGGGCTTTTCCCATGGAGTGCTGGGAATTGCTGAGCCAGCAGCCGAGAGGACGAAGCTGGCTTCTGTCCCATGCAAAAAAAAACCCTAATCTGGGTGTTCTTTTTTTTTTTTTTCCCCTAAGCTCATCACCACTGAATACCCGTGGCAGAGAGCAGGGCTGGGCAGCAGCTTTGCCTGCAAGCTGCTTGAAGAGAGAATGAGCGTAACCCCGTTTATATGGGGCTGCTGCCTCCTCCTCCTCTTTTTGCTGGGTGTTGTGTTACAGCCTTTGGGAGGACGGTCCTAATTTTCCTCGCCCCAATGAGTTTCTTCCAACAGCGGTGCGATGCAAAGCGACACTCCTCTACTCCTGCCTCCTTTTTTTTTCTATTTTTTTTTTTCCCCTTCTGTTTTACAGGCCGATTGCCAAACGGGATGATCCAGAGTTGTGTCCTCTTTGCCTGGAGAGCATAAATACCACTGGGGAGCTCTGCGAGACCGCAGTTCGTGCTCGCTGCTGAGCCGAGACCTCGCGTCCCCACGCCTCCCCGGGCTCCCTGCATCCTTTCCCCCTCCTCGCTGAAATATTGCAGCTATATAATTTATTTCCCAGCAGCAAGCTTGGAGGAGTGACTGCTTCCTAAGAAGTGCTCAGCAAGGTGAGTTTGCACGCATCTGAATTGTGGTTTGGGGTGAGTGTTTGGATGCAAGGAGGGTCTCTATGCAGTCAAATTGGCACAGTGTGAGTAACTTCTCCATCAAGCTATCTGAGTGTATGATTTGCAAAGGGTGATGAAGGACTGATGTGCATTTATCTCTAATGAATGGGAAGGGTTCGTGTAGAGGGGAAACTGACCAACATAAGGGATGATGAATTAATTGGCTGCCCATAGGCACATCCATTCTGTTCCAGGGAGCTGGAGTTGGTGTGGCTCTGAAGTCCCATCTAGAAGGAATTTCACGGTGTTGTCACATGGTGTGTCTGTTTCTAGTGGGTTTTTCATGTGGTTTTGCACAGAATCTCAGCCACTGGGGCTGCATGGGAGTGGACTGCAGTGTCAGAGCCAGATGTTTCCATGTGGCCTTGAGGATGCTGAATCCAAGGATCTTGTCGTCCCCCTCTTCTTTTGAAGCTGGGGTCGTTCTGTAAAGCATTAAATGTGTGCATCTCAGTTCCTGCATGAAGTGCATTAGGAGTTGGATTTATGGGTCCCTTCCAACCCAGGTTATTCTATGATTCTATTGTGGCTTCCTCACTTGAATTTTTTGTACAGGGATCAGTTTGACCCCAGGCAGAACCCCCATTTGCTGCTTTTGGTGCTAGCCCTTGTGTTTCACTGCAGCATCAGCCTGTCCCACACATCACTCCCAGCTCTCGGGATGCTTTGACTGCATGTGTTTCCCATATGGAGGAGCAGAACCCACTTGTGTGCTCCCCAGGAGGCAGCTGAAGATCAATAGCTGTGTGACGGTGAGGCAAGGACGTAATGAAAGGCAGAAGGCAGCACTTCTGCCAGCCCCCAGCTCCTCTGTTCCCTGTGACATGCAGCTCCAGCTCTGAGCTGGGGAAATAGCTTTCTATAAATACTCTTTTCCAAAGTCCAGTGCTGCTTTTTCACTTCCTCGGAGCCCAGCAGAAGCTCCTGCTGTCCCAGCTTGGATTTGCCTTGCAAAGTATTTGGGAGCTGCTTTCTGCCGACTCACCCATTTCTGAGCACTCCCAGATGTGTCCCTGGCACCAGCATCAGGAGCCTGGTGCAGTTGAAGGGAAGCATAACACTGCTCCTAAAACCTTGAAAATAACAGCAGAGCCTCGCTCAGCTGACTGTCAGCTGAACATTTTCCCCCAAAAATGTCAAATCTCATCCCAAAGGCAAAATATGCTTTTCATCTTCCCTAATGAGGAGTTACTAGTGCAGACTGGAGCCTTTGCCCAGCACTGGGCTGGCTGAGCTCTGACACATGGCCCAGTGTTTGGTTGCACCTGGGCATGAGGCTGTCGGAGTGGGGAGGGGGGTGTGAGCAGATGGATGTCTGAACTCAATGAAATGTGAGCATCTCTCTGCTGCTTTCAGTTAACCTTTGGCACTGCGGCTCTTTCAGGTTGGATATTAGGAAAAATTACTTTTCCAAATGAGTGGTTGGGCATTGGCACGGGCTGCCCGGGGTGTGGTGGAGTCACAGGCTCGGAGGTGTTTCAGAACTGTGGAGATGTGGCACTGAGGGACATGGTCAGTGGTCATGGGAGGGGGGGGGGGGGTTGGGATTGGACTTGGGGATCTTAGGGGTCTTTTCAAACCTTCATTATTCCATGATTCTCTTTGCTCTCATCACCTCACCATCCCCTTGGATGTTCCTTGCTCCTCACCTGCAGCCAAAGCACGGGAATTGTCTTGAACACCCAGAGTGAATAAGGCTGCTCAAATGACCCCTTTTTGGGAAGGTGCAAAGCAAGATACAGGGAAGAACATCACCAGGAATAATGCACTGTTTGTTGCAAAGCTCCGGTCAAACCCAGCCATGTTGGCTCGGTCCTGGAGCTCTGCGATGGAGCAGCAGCTGGCTTTCCAGGCTGCCCTTTCTGTAAGTTCAGTGTTTGCCTTAGATGGGTGGTGGGTACAGGCTCCTGTTTAGCTGAGGGCACCCGGCCAAGTGAAGGGGTACAGCAGCAGCATATGTTGGCTGTCTGTTCCCTCTTGCTCTACCTACAGGGCAGGCTGCAGGGAAAATCGCCGGTGCTAAATGGCTGCATTGTAAACGGTGGTGGCAGAGCATCTATTTTTAAACTCTTAGGGAAGTGCCTCAAAGTAGGAACTGTTGCTGGGATTTGGGTCAGACAGTCTAGCAAAGCGACGGCTCTGCTGCCCCGCTGTTAGAAAGTCGGGGGAAGGCAGCACTCAAGGCTGGGACAGGAATGAGTTTAAAGCTGGGGTTGCCCCCAGGCCACCAAACGTCCCAGTCTTTAGATGTGCCTGGGGACAAGGAGCATGTGTTGGGCTTGCTCTGCAGGAAACGGCAATCAGCTGTTACCTAAACTTAGTAAATATATTCCTATGTTGTTCTACCACGGCAAGGGCTTAATGCTCTGCCTGCAGACAGGCTGATAGAAGCTGGTTTTCATTCTGCCTTATTACGGCCAAAAGCTCTGAACAGAGACTTCTGCTCTTTGGTGAAGACGTCCTGCATATTTTCAGGGCTTCTGGATGACTGTAGAGTTTCTCCACCTGAGCAAAGCTGCTCTGCTTTGTGGATGCTGTTGGTTGTGGGGAGGAGGGGATTTGGGACTGTGTTCAGCCGCGTGTCACTGGGTTGAAGCTTTTCTGATAGATCCTGATGATCTGGGTACACTCTCAGCATCTTTGTAATGGCGTTATCAAAACCAAATCCTGATGTAAAGGCAGAGATAAGGAAGCTTTCTTCCAAACTTTAGCCTGAAGGAGAGGGATGCTGTGCTCACAGTCTGCATAGGTACTTATTGCCTCTTGTGGACAATAAGGTTTGGATATTTGGAAAAATTTATTCTCAGAGCAGTGAGGATCAGCACAGACTGCCCAGGGAAGTGGTGCACCATCATCCCTGGAGGTGTTCAGTGTGGAGATGTGGCACTAAGAGACATGGTTAGTGGGCATGGTGGGGATGGGTTGGGGTTGGATTACATGATCTTAAAGATCTTTTCCAGACTAATGATTCCATGATTCTAACTCTGTTCTGGAGGCTCTTAGATCCCCTCCTAAAGAGGCCACAGAGCCATACAGCAGCCCATGCTCTCCTCTCTGAATTGCCTGCAATCTGAATAAAGCCAGCCTAGCTGCGCAAGCTTCATTGGACAGAATGTGGGTAAGGGAGGGAGAGGAAGGGAGGAATTAATGGGAAATGGCAGGTGGAGCCTCACAGATCCAACATTCTTGCCAGAAAGTGGATGGGAATGAAACACAGCCATCAAACTGAGCAGGTCAGCCCTAGGAACGCCTAATCTCCTGCTTGGGAGATGCTGGGTGCTCCGTCTGCTTTTCACCACACCATAGCTCACCCTCTGGCCATGCTCCCACCTGCTGTAATGCTCTACAGCAGCGTCAGCGAGCACCTCGGTGCGTCATTTGTCAGCAGGAACTGTGAGCATTTGGAGTTACGATGACATTTCGCATAAACAGCCGCTTGCTCGAGGTCTGGCAGCTGCTCGGCTGCAGTCTATTGGCAGAGCAGGGCCTTCAAATAGCTCCTGCTGCTCTCTGACCTCGGCGATCCGCCTCCCTGGGAATTATACTTTCCCTTGTATTCAGATCTGTTCTCCTCTTTTACAACTGCTCTCGGGGGAAATAGCTTCAAACATCTCCTTTTTGCGTCTGCAGAGGGTCACAGATGGGCTTTGCTGGGTGCTCCCCACTGCTTTTTGTGGATGAGTGCCCAGCACCGTGCCTGAGTGCTTCCCAAGCAATGCTCCCAACCCAACACCACTGGGGAAAGAAACTGAATTCCCATCACCCACGTTGGTGCTCTGTTCCACTGGTCCTTGAAGAGAATGACAACACTTTATGCATCTTTTTAAAGCAAAAATCTGTGTTGTGTGGCTTCTTCAGTGGGGATCATACCAAGATCTTCTGTTCACGCTGCCTGTTTCTCCCCCACGTCCAGATCTGTGCTGAGCCACTGGAGACCCTGAAAGGAAACTCTTCTGCTGCCTTCATTCTATTTCTGCCCGCTGTAGAAGAGCCATGGATCCTGCCCTGCCTTGGATCCTGCCTCTCGGATGTGTTCTGCTCCTGGCAAATGCAGCCCACTGCTTTATCTTGCCCAACTCGAGTCACCTGGAGAGCATTTTGAGCAAATATCAGGATGGGGAAGCTCACTCCAGATCCAAGAGAGCCATTTTGTTTTCAGACCGACAGGAGATACTGATGCTCCACAATAAATTAAGAGGTCAAGTGTATCCATCAGCCTCCAATATGGAATACATGGTGAGTACAGCTTCTGATGCCTGGCTTTATTTCTACTACTTTTTTTTTTTTTTTGGTCATAGTGCAAGAGGTGCAGAATTTCCTCTGAAGCTAGCTTTTCTCGAGAGGTTTCCTGGTGCTGCTTCATTCCAGAGTGAGCGATGCTTTAGATCATTGGGTTGTTTTGCTTGGAACAGGCAGCAATAGGGTCATCTCGTCCATCCGCTGCATATTTTCGGGACTGGTTCCATTATTCATAAACTAACGTCTGGCCCAGCCCTGGACACATCTCCAGTGATGGCAATTCCACAGCTTGCCTCAGCAGGTTCTTCCATTACCTTAATGTCATAAAAGCATGTTTTTTTCCCTACGATTTAACCCGTGTTTTCCCTGTTAGAGCTTTCATATCGTTGTGACTGGTGTTCTGGGATGGCACGTCCATGACACTGCTGGGGATCTGCTCAGCTCTCAGGACAGCAGTGCTTAAAGGATGTGGTCTTTAGGTCCTTTCCAACCCAATCCCTCTGATCATTCATTTCTGTGATTCCTATTTGTCTCCATCTGCAGAGCTCAGTCCCTGGAAGTTGCTGGCACGGCTCTGGGGAGTTGAGATGTGGATGGGTCAGCACTATTGGCTTTCTGTAGCTCAAGAAACCAAAATAAAAGTTTGGTCAATGGATTCTCCCACTTCAGAGGGAGAACTTAGAAGTATTGGTATGAAACATGCCTTTACCGTCAACAATTCAGATGAATAGTTTTTTCTCACCTGATGCCAGAGACCCTACTTTGAGCTATTTTAGACAAGCCCTCCAAATACTGTGGGGCCAGAAAATGATGTAGGCAAATAATTTTCTTTTTTTGTGTGCGCCTTTTCCCAATGTGCAAATATAGTTATGACTGAAGCTAGCCTGACTTCAGCCATGCGCTCCTGCTGACAGATTGGATGAGTAATGATTTGTTAAGACCGCGTTTAAAAGGGTAGGAGAAATAGCACTTGTAATGTGAAGTCCCTTGCCAGCTGCGCTGAAATGAATACTGCAAATGGAAAATTCTCCCTGTAGTGACTGTAGGGAAAAGGAAAAGAGAAGAGCGAGCAGAGGGCAGTAGGGAAGGATGATTGTTCTTCAGTGGCTTCTCCTGAGCAGTTGCACCGCTGGTGCTCCATCCCATGTCAGAAATCAAATGTCTTTCTAAGAACCGCTGCCTTGTGCCTCTCCTCCTCCACAGGCGCCCATCCTCCAGCAGGCAGCCCAAAGGATGCTGCCAGAGAAGAGGTGATTTGATTAATTTCCAGAGAGTAAACACGAGGCATGAGAAAGCCAAGCGTGTTTTGGTTGGCTCGGAGGATCTGAGAGGGCTGCAGTTGCGGGCTGCACACTGGCCGACTGCTATTTACGCTCGCAGCGCGGTCGCGCTTTTATGTTTGTCTTTGCTCAGTGTGCTTTTCTAGTGGCTTCATGGCCGATTGAGGGCAAATGAAAGGGCCCTATATGCTGCGAAGAAAGAAGCTGGGTATACGGCGGTGCTCCTTGGAAAGGCTATAATCAGTCTTTCATGTCATCGTGTTTACCCAACGTTACTTGGAAATGCAGCGTGTATTCTGAATGTGAATTTCACTTTAATCCTTTGTTCTGCGTAGGACATTTCTCATTTGAACTTGTTTAAGAGGATGGTCTGTCTTTAGCACTGTATATAAACTTTTCTCTTTCCCTTTGGAGCCAGTGTGGAGCGTCACAGGAGACATGCTGCTCTAATTTGCAGATAACGAAGTAGAACTGCCTGTCAGTCTCCAAATGCTGCTTTGTGAATGTCCCAGTTCTGTATCTGATGTATTTAAGTGACAAAGGGAGCTAATATAAACCAGGAACAAGATCTATTTTTCTACTGCTCGGTGAGCTTCAGTCAGAGGAGGCTATTAGTAAGGAAGCAATGCACAGTAACTCCCATGACTCACCCGGGGATCAAAAGAGTTACTGCATATGCAGATAGGATAAAGGAGGAGTGGAGAAAGAAACAGTTTTGCTGCTGGGTTTGCATAGTTAATTTACAGCCAGCACATGTACTCAGCCTTGATGGAAACTGAAATACAGACTTTGTCATGGGCCAGGCGTGAGCAGTGTTTATCTTCCCAGTGCAGTTGCTCAAACCCTACAGCAGCTCTATGAGCAACTCTTCCATTGTGGCTTTGGAGTATGCAAGAATGGTGTGCAGGAGCCAGGACCGTAGCAAACTCCTTGTTAATGAAACCGGAGTAGAAAGAACGCAACAGTTCCTAAGACACCCTGACCTTTTCAGATGGCTTTCAGCAGTGATGAAAGGCAGAAATCTTTCCTCTTGTGGAGGCCCAAAGACAGATGGTTAAAACAAAATTGTTCTCAGTACAGACTGCTGGAAGAAAAAGAGTTCTTTGTATACAGGGTATTCGTTCTTCCTCTTAACAGTAGGGTAGAGGCTTTAAATTGCATTATAGGATTATTGCACTATAAGATATGGATGCAATGTATATATTTTACGCGTATGGTGCATACCAGATTTTGAAAGTCAGCTTCAGATCTGCAGGAATAAGGACAATCCATGTACTAAATCACTTGGATCTTGTGTACCGACAGGCTCTTAGAAACCCCTGCTTGAGAAGTCAGTAATGGGCTTGGTGGGTGTCTTCAAAACAAGGGAGCTGCTTGTGATCAGAGTGGTCTGATAGCAGAAAGCCTAAGTGGAAAAAGGGAAGAATTTGAATGCAACCTTGTTCCCCAAAAAGTGAGAAGCTGCTTTGCCAGATTGTTGCAGAAGGGGTATAAGAAACTGAGTGTAGAACAAACAGTTCCTCTGGCTTTGGTGTTCTTCATAGATACTGCTTTGAATATTGGCATAAAGAATTCCTGCAAGTGTAGCTGGAAAAGTCTGAAATCTTTTTTTTATTATTATTATTATTTTTTTTTTTAATGTTTATTAAGCTCTGAAATTATTCCAGGCTCCCGACCGCATTCACGTCTGAGAAGAAATAAGCAAATAACAGCTCTAATTTAAATGGGATGGCTTTGTAATCTGACGCCTGCAGAAATGAGCTTCCCTACTCACCAAGCACAAAGCCATGCAAAACTGTAGCTCCCTCCCGATTGCCTGTTGAGTGTCTTTTGTCTAACCTCATTTATTCTACTCATAGGCATCAAAGGAAGATGTAACATATGTTCACATCAATTTCCACTTAATAGCCTATTGCTCATAAAGTCTCTGCGTTAAATTAGGAGACTTGGAAGCCTCCGCCTTTGTGGCTGCAGGGAATAGGGCTCTGCTAGAAAGTCTGAAGTCCCAGCAGCGTGTAACGTCTTGGGAGAGTTTCTGTGGCTTGTGTGTTGGATGGGAAGGCGGACTGTGGCCGGCCATTGCCTGTTGCACAAAGTGGGAGACCACAAAAGGCTGTGTGTCTGGGCACAATTGCAATAGTCTGCTCCAAACAGAGGTTTGGAAATGTGGATGCGGTGGGTCGGATCTCATACACCTTCAAGGAGTTGGAGGGCTGAGATGGAAAATGGTTCCATTCCCACTGTCGGAGCTGTGTCCACAAGGGGTTTTGCAGAATTTGCTTGGCCGCTGCTGAGTTCAAAGCCAAGCTGCTGAGCTCAGAGCAGCTCTGGATGTTGCTGGAATTCAGTTTGCTGAGGAGGCTTAATGATAAGCTCGTCTCAGAGGTTCTGTTAGCTTTGTTCAGTGAGCTCAACTTTACCTTCTGCAGATGGTGTAGCACACCGAGCTCCAGGAGACAAACAATTTCCTATCATTCCCCATCCCAGTTGGAACTGCCCGAGACTGTGCTCGATGCTTGCTTAGTATAAACACTCAATATTTTTCAAATGTTAGAGAACCTAAATGCCTTCCCAGTGGTTTCTGATAGCTCCTTTCATATGGCTGAGATGAGAAGTTGCTTTTCTTATGCAAGAAGGTGGAACTGGAAAGGATCAGCTGGTTGCAGCATCTGAAGGGGTTGTAATCTGGCCCTGGAGCTGAATGGTCTCTCTTCCTTTTGGTTTTATATGTAGGAATGTGCAATGATATTTTAACCCCAACAAATTATCCTCCTAGGACTGCTTTGAATAGAGCAGCTGTCAGAGATCACACAATGAATTCAGAGCATTGTCTACCAGATCCAGCAAGTCTGGCCTCTAAAACAAATGCACTCCTGGATAATGAAGCCAAGGGAGACTGCTTTCGTATTTGCTGTTGGATAGCATCTGAGCTCTCGTTTGGCATGTAACTGGGTGATACTCAGTGACGTCTGAGGCCTTTTCCTCAGTGGGAGCTTCAGTGGGATTTGTCAGTTCTAACCTGATGTCAGTTTTAATGAGGGTGATCCTGGCTTAGGAATTTGGGGATTTTGCCACCTCTGAGTTTGGCTGCATCCATCGGTTGGCTCAAAAGTTACTAGGGGTGGAGGAGATAGGAGCAAGAGGTTCAGCCCCATGCTGGCACAGCAGCTATGTGCTCATCCCTTGTTCAGGGGTATGGGCTGTGTCCGTAGTGGGGAGCAGGAGCACATTCACTGTTGGAGTCCCAGGGGGTGGAGAGCAAGGAAACGTCCCAGTGTTATGGCTAACAGATGGAAAATCATACACTGAGGCACTTTGTGCTGTAAATCTTGCGGATGTCAAATATGGGTGCCATGAGGAAAACACTAGAATGTCCGATTATTTATTTCTGTATTTTTTGACTGGGTTAGAAAACCATGCGCCAAGAATGTCTCGCTGTATTTTAGGGTGGATTGTCTAGTTGAGTTCTTGAGGTCTTGCCAGAGCTATTTGTTACGTTGACTTATGCAGAGTACTTCCTAAGGAGCATGTCGTTGAGGAGGAAAAGTAAGAGGCCCCGTAGAGCCCTGTGCTTCTGTGGTAGGCAGCTGTCTTTAAAAACGTGTTCTTAGGTGTGAGTACATCACTGAAATGTGCTGACATCGCAAGGCTGGGCACCAGGGATGAGCTGTACTTCAGTCTCACCTTCCCTACTCATTGCTGCTGGTTGACTCTCTCAATCTAATGTTCTTAAGAGGATGAACTGACCTGTTCTTTTCCTTCCTGTAGACTTGGGACGATGAGCTGGAAAGATCAGCCCACGCCTGGGCTCAGCAGTGCATCTGGGACCATGGGCCCAGTGCCCTCATCAGATCCATTGGTCAGAACCTGGCAGTTCACTGGGGCAGGTAAGAGCTGGGAAACTCCTCGCTAATAGCCACTGCTGCTGGTTGAGAACTCATCTAAATCTTTCCATTTTTCTCTTGCTGTATTTTCTATAAATATTTGCTCAGCTCTTTATTTGTCTTTATTGAAACCACTTTGCACATTTATTTATTTTTTTCATCTTCCTGGGGAAGGTTTTGAATCTAGACTTGTTAATCTGTCTGGGAAAGATGAAGTTAAGACTTACAAAGGGATTTGCTTCCTCATCCTACAGCGAAATTTGCTTATTGTTACGCCCCTGTCATTAAGTCTTTATAGGCCAAGCCTACTTTGTAAAGCAAACATTTTGTATGTGCATGGAAACTTTAATGGATCAACAAGTTATGCTATTGTATATCAGGTACAACTTGGTTGAAAGTAATGGAAATTTGCTGGTGTGAAATTGGCCTGATATGAAAAATATCAGGCTCGTTTGTATTGGCAGAATTAAATAATGATTGGAAAGTTGAGTGGTTAATCCATTGGAAACAAAATCAAAAGATCAGGCTGTTCTTGGCTGTCCCACAGAAGCTCAAGATTGCTATGGGTTATTGATGGTGGTAGATCCAATCTTGCTCCCACTGCAATCACTGGGAGGAAAAAGAAATCAGTTTTATCTCAGCGCTTTCAGGAACGGGCCTTAACTTGATTGCCTCAATTTCCTCTTTTGTAAAATAGAATTCGGAAAGTATTCACTTAATGACATCACGAGATTCGTGTTTTTAAAACACTTATAATGAATGATTTTTAATGAAGAGTTGGCTGGAAGAGCAAACTACAGTTGGTAATGATATCATTTGTATTGCTGGCTGCCTGCTTCATGTGAGCTGATGAAAGCAATAAAAAGTGTTTGAAATGCTCTTCTCCTTCGAGACTGAATTTGCAGATTGCTCTGCTTGCTCACTGTGTACATAGCATACAAAATGCCAACGCATTTCTCCAGATAATTTTAACACCATTCATGCTCTCCTGAACAGCACAAGCAACATCAGTGCTGCCTCAGATTGCAAAGCATTGTGCATAGTTTGCACCAAGTACATGCAGCACACGCAGGAGCTTGCTGCATGAAGAAATAGCTGCAATAAGGTGGGGAGCACGTGCAGAGCCCCAAGTGCTCTGCACTACCCTTTGGTTTGATGGGAGGGGGAAAAGCTTGCTTCCTGTCAAAGGTCTTACAGTAGGAACTGCTAGTGGACATCCAGATATAGCAAATGGCCTGGTGGTGAAGTCGGTACATGGTGGCTTTCAGGTGAAGCTGTTTGGCAAACCTTCACTTCTGTTTACTTTCAAAACACAGCTCTCTGCCAAACGAGAAGTTTTATGTAGTTGGGTGGAAAAGGCAGGAGGACATCTCAGGTCAGCGGTGTTTGAAGGACATGTCAAACCTATAAATAATACAGAAAGTCAGACCGAGCTGTGAGTTTTGGGGAAGAAATCATCTTTAACATTTTCACTGAGATGTTGTTTTTTTTTCCCCACGTTACTGAGTTTTTTAAGCAACACCTTCTCAATGAGACAAACTTGCCTTAAGAAACCGTAGTATAAAATTCACGAAGCTTGTGTTAAAAACTGAGATGCTGCCTTGCAATAAGCCAGGAGTGCACAAGTGCTGTTGGATGACAAAGGGGCTGGTGATAACTTGAGGGGTGGGTGTTCTCAGCCATGCCTGTGCTTTGCTCCTCCAGGTATCGCTCTCCTGCTTTCCATGTCCAATCCTGGTATGATGAAGTCAAGGATTACTCGTACCCGTACCCACATGAGTGCAACCCATGGTGCCCAGATAAATGCACAGGCCCCATGTGCACGCATTACACTCAGGTAAAAGAGATGTATTTGTATCCATACTCCACATCCCCTCTGCATCCTGTGTCACTGCAACACGTGCCCGTGTCTCGCGGGTTCTCAATAAGCACGTTGTCCTTGCAGATAGTCTGGGCCACAACAAACAAGATTGGCTGTGCTGTGAACGTCTGCAAGCAGATGAATGTCTGGGGAGAGATCTGGGAGAACGCCGTCTACCTGGTCTGCAATTACTCGCCCAAGTAAGGCGGATGGGCTGGGCCCTGCTGCTTTCCCAGACCCTGTGCTGGAAGGTTACTTAACTAGCCCAGGATCTGGGGAAGAGATTTCAGGCAGTCTAGACTGGTGTTTGTGGCTTTAAATTTTTACTTTAGACTGCAGCACGGAGCTGGTTCAACATTGCTGAGCATTGCCTGGAAAAGTGAAGGAGGGGCTGGGGCCAGGCTGGAGCTTTGATGTTGCTGCCATGGCAAGGAGAGCAGGAGATGGCGAGGTTGGAGTGGAGCTTGCTGCCAGGCGAGGCTCAGCAGCTGGAAGGGATGGGGCTGATTAATGCTGCTGCCCGTCCTTCCAGCAGCGGCCTCTGTGCCCCAGCTACAGAAGGAATAGTAGGGTTGCTTACAGTTTAAAACTTACCAAAAAAAAAAAAAAGAATAGGGAAATTGCTGTGTGTGGCTCAGAGCCACTGGAAGTCATAAGGCAGAATGATGCTGAGATAAAAGGTGTGTGAGATAGGGCTAGCAGCCAAAGCCAGAGCTCGCAGCACAAGCCAGGCTGTGCCCGTGGGTGTGTTGCTGAAACCTCCTCCCCACGTTGGCTACCGATGCTGCTGGGCGGTTTGGGATTCAGCAACCTGCTCCTCGCATGGAATCCCACTGTCTCCTGCAGAATTCCCATTGCAAGTTGCAATGCACTGCACGCCATCCTGCTGGATGGAAAAATACTCTCTCTCTGCCATTTTTGCTTAATCTCTTCTCTCTGGCATCTGTGTGCATTGTCCTCATCTAGCCTTATAGGTGGAGACGGCTGAAAGAGCAATAACCAAAAGGTTGAGAGGCACAGCCTGAGCTCCAGCTCCATTAACCTCCTCAGCCCCTAATGCTTGCAACACTGAGGGCCAAGGAGGGCTTCTGTTATTGGGTACTTCCTTGAGAAAAAGCAGTAATCTGCTGAGCTACGTCTGCTTACTAAATCACAGTATTCACAGTGGAGTTTAAAGGTGATATTTCACACTATTCATTAGAGGGAACTCCTAAAACCATCATCTTGAAGGTGAAATGAGGAAGACCGTTTTCCTCACAAGGCTTTGCTGGGCTGTTTGGTTGCTCTTTGCTCTTTTGCTCCAGACTGGGATGATGTTTCTGCAGCCTCAGAGGAAAAATTGTTTGCAGGGCCGGGCAAAAAGGAAGGTGCAGTGCTGCTCTGCTCCTCAGACTCGTGCAGTTGTGCAGGGGGTGAGGTGTGGATTTGTGCACCTTGCTCTTGGGGATGGTTCCAGATGGAAAATGGAGCAGCTCCTCAATGGCAAGAGTTGTGCTCCTCCCTGGCCTGTGCTGCTGCATGGGGGCTACAGATATTGATGGGAGATTGGTATCTTGGACGGACAGGATTGCTGAAAGCAAGTGTTGGATGGAAAAGGGGACAAGCTGTCTTTTCCACACTTATCTATGCATGGAGAACACCCGTTTTCCCCATGCCCTTAGTGTCAGTGGCTGAAGAATGTGGGGCTTGGAGGGCTATCTGATGAGCATGCATTGCTCCTGTGCTTGCAGAGGCAACTGGATTGGAGAAGCCCCATACAAGAACGGCCGCCCCTGCTCTGAGTGCCCCCCCAGCTACGGGGGTGGGTGCCAGAACAACCTCTGCTACAAAGGTACGTGGGGCTGGGGCTCAGGGTGCTGTGCAGGAGCCAGCTTTCACCTGGAAACATTTCATTAGGAGCAGTCGTGGCTTTTAATTACCCACCTTCAAAAACTAGGCATCGTGGTGTAATGGTAGATCATCAACTGAAAGGCTCTGATTTGCCCGGATTCAATGTGAAAATGTGAGCGACTGCAGGATGGAGGAGCTGCATGGGTTTGGCTTGGAACTGGGGCAGGGCTTGGGGCTGGCAGGCTGTGGGCAGAAGCGCTCCCATCCTCACAGGGTTTGTTTGGGAAGGGAATGTTCCACCAGCGCTTACTGGAGGCGACGTGGGTGGGCAGGTCCTGGCCAGGGACGAGCGATTCCCTTTTCTATTTTATTTTTTTTTCCCTACTTTTTTTCCTCACTTTGGTTTTCACGGCTGCAAATCAAACACAGCGATTCGTGTCTCTGGGAGGAGAGGAGGAGCTCTGTTGGAATAGTGGTCGATAGACACGGAGTGAAAAATATTATTGCTGCTGGGAAATCTCCAGTGAAGCAGCGCTGCTCTCAGAGCAAGTGGGATTTTCTGGGGTCATGCATCAGGGGCTTTTTTTTTTTTTTTTTTTTTTTTTTTTCTTGCCATGTGTTTTCCTTCATGAAGAGCTGGGATTTTAGAAGCAGGCAGCTCCATGCTTGGGAGGCTTGCCCAGAGCAGAGGATTATTTTTCTGCATTCATTTCTTTCTACCTGGGGCTGGGGGTCGTTGGGGTTCAGATGGGAACTGGAGTGGGTCACGTCAGTGCAGTGTTGGGAGCCTCGTTATCTATTTCTTTGCATCATCCCCTTCCTCACTGATGAGAATGAAAACAGCATAAGGTTTTGCAGAGGAATGGCCAAGTGGAATGAATTCTTCTGGCTTCATTTCCCAAATCCTCTCGCTGGGCTGCAACAGCAGGCAGTTGGTTATGCAGTGGGAGGCTGTGAAAGATGGGGGCACTATAGGGGGGGGGTGAGATCTGAGAGTGATGGAGGCACCGTGGACAACTGAGCTGGGACTCAGTGGGGGTCATGCAGGAGCTGTGCTTCACTGGAGGACTGGCTGAAGCTCCATTCTGATAGAGAAATCTTATTTCCCACTTGATGTGAACACTGCAGTTATTTTTTATAATTTCTCCTTGCTAACAAGATTATCGTTATGAAGACCCCTACATCACTGAGACGGATGAGACCAACGAAGTGGAAACCCCACAGCTCGCAGAGCACAAGCCTGTGTGGTTCCATCCTCCAGAGAATGAGCCCAGCAAAACCATCAAGCCCAAGAAAACCACCTCCAGCTCCTACATGAGTAAGGCAGTCTCTTGGTTTTGTTCTTTCAGAAGTAAGCAGCAAAACATTGAAAAGCCACCTGCACATCAATGTGCAATACTCATCTGCTCTTGAAGGATCCCAGAACCACAGAATGGTTGGGTTGGAAGGGATCTCAAAGGCCACCCAGCTCTGACCCTTGGACGTGGGCTGGGTTGCCAACCACCAAATCAGATTGCACCTCAGATAGCCCATAGCCCCATCCAACCCAGCCTTGAACACCTTCAGGGATGGAGCATCTAAAGAAAGTATTGATGTCTTCATATCAGTAGTCGATTTAGGAGGCACTGGTTTCATTCCTCATTTACAATTTTGTGTATTCAGCATTTACCCTTTTTGCAGTTTTCTGGGGATTTTAGTTGGTTTCCTTTCTATTTCTTGCTTGTAAAGACTTTTTGTGACAGGGGTTGGAACCAGATGATCTTTGAGGTGCCTTCCAACCCAAGCCATTCTGTGATTTCTGCAGTGATATGCTCTGTTGGTAGTACTTAGTCGTGTTCAGTTCATCAAACCAGTCATTCTGAAAACAAGGTGAGACAAGCAAATGCATCCTTTTCAAGTTTACCCACCAGCATCTGGAGAGTCTGTAATTAAATGGAGAATGAAAAGCAGTGTCTGCAGAATTCAGGCTGTAAATCAGCCTTTGGCTGTCAAATGTTTCTTTGCTGTTAATACTCCCAAAAACACCTGTTTTAGGTAACTAGATCAAAGGCATCAACAGCTCTAGGCTGTTAAGATTTAACCTTGCTACACCAAAGACTTCTTGGAAAGGTGCATGGTGCCCAAAGCAGGATGTGGTGGGCTCTTTCCTCTTACAACATAATGTTTTTAATTGGCACTGTGTTTTTTGTTTGTTTGTTTGTTTTTAATTTAAATTTTTGTGTTTTTTTTTTTTCCCCCAGCACAAGTCATCACCTGTGAGACCAAGATGAGAGACAAATGCAGAGGCTCAACATGCAACAGGTAATGTTTTATTGATACCTATTGGAGCAGCGCAGGAAAAAATGGGCTAAAAATGTTGAGGTCCATGCAAACAAGACGTAGCCTATACTACATTTATTTTTGTAACTAAATAGATCTCTTTGAAAAAAGCCTTAATTTTTTTTTTTTTTTTTTTTTAAATATAAAGCCCTCAGCCAAGCCTAGCTGCAAAGTGACTCAGTTTTTTCTGCAGCCATCATGACCCACAGTTCCAGGTGTCCAAAATCATTTAATAAATGTTGGCAGAATCTCTTCTGAACCTTTCTTGTGCGTTCCACTGCTGTCTAAGCCAGACCAATAATTCATGGCTCGTCCCCTCCCAGGCAGTCGAGAACTTCTGGTTAAGGTTTCTGCAAAGAACGGGACAGTTTATCACTTGGAGAAAAACCAAATCCACAGAATCTAAATATTGGTCGGGTTTTTTAAGGAGGGTGGAGAAACTGTTCTAAAATGTAGTTATTTTGCAATCTTGTTTTTAAATGGAAGAGTTACGTGAAATGAATGGAATGACTATTAAATGAAATAGAATCAAAGTCTGTTTTTCTTGAATTGTTTTCTCGCCACCCTCAAAGATATATATCTTCACTAGGTATCTGTGCCCAGCTGGCTGCTTGTACAGTAAGGGAAAGATCTTTGGAACATTTTATTATGAGAGTGTAAGTACTTTTAAAAAAGCTTATAGATGTAATCTGTGGGAAGTTAGTGGTAATAACAGAAACGGGAAATGCCAATGATTTTGATGTAATTTGGCTTTTTGTATTCTCCGGTTGTGCTGCTATAATTTGGGTGTTAATAAAGACTATCTGTATTTTCCTCATCTTAGTGATGAAAAAAGAAGCTGTCTGGAAAGGCAAAGTGATTCCAGTCTTGATTCTGTCATAAATGCCCTTTACAATAAAAGCTCTGGGAAGTGATGGATAGGGATCACTAGGAGGCTCTTCTAAGGGTCTCTTTTAGTGTGGTCAGTCTGAACAGAAACTTCACACTACAAACACTGAAACAATGAAATATTCTGGGTTGATTTGCTGGATCTTGAGCTGGCACTGTTTTCCCATCAAAACTACTTTTGGAGCAAAGGAAGGTTGTGAATATAAAAGGCTATTTATGCATTTTATGGTTGCTTTCCCCATTCTCGCCGTTGGGTTGTGACTACAAGTCATATTTTTGCCCTGCAACTTGTGTGATTGCAGATATCCTCCTCCTGCAAGTGGTTTTAGCAGAAATATCTTGAGTTTGAATGTTCTGTTGAGAAGTGGAAAAATTTCATACTGGTTGTGAATTTCCAGTGCTGCTTTTCTTCTAAATTATATCTAAGTGTACGGTTTTTTACTTAAAAATATTTTGTCATCCACCCAAGCTGTGCTTAAATAATAGTAATAATAGGAATAGATGAAGGTTGTGTCAGGAAAGTAAGATTTAACAACCAGATTCCAAAGAGTTGTATCAGGTTATTTTCTATTTGGCATTTGGTGATTTGTTTCTTCATGCTTTGCAGAGCGGTTGGTCAGTGCTGCTCTGTGAATGAGATTTAATTCATATATTATTTGCTGTGCTCTTCTCAGTCATCAAGCATATGTCGGGCTGCAATTCACTATGGCATCCTGGACAACAAGGGAGGACTTGTTGATATTACAAGGAAGGGGAGGACGCCGGCCTTTGTGAAGTCTACCAGGAATGGTGTGGAATCTTTCAGGTTAGACCTTTGGGAACAAGTTTCTGTATTTGCTTTCAATACAAGCAAATGTTCTTTGTTACTCATATATATTCACAGTGATTCAAGTAAATTTATGTTGTGTATTTTTAATACTGTTCCCTGCTTGTTTTGCAGGAAAAATAAACCTTCCAATGCATTCATGGTTTCCAAAGTCGCAAGTAAGTGTGGAGTTTGTCAAGTTGAGAGGAAATTGTTGTTGCTGGAGTTTTATGAAGTGCTTGAAGATATCATTCATGCAGTTCTCTTCTTCATTTTAAGTGATCATGTGAAATGGCCCCATACCACAGCTAAACCCCAGAAGGGTAATGATCCATCACCCTTTATGGGCAATTCCACCATTACATATTAAAAATTTCTGTAGGAATCTAAGAGGAAGGAAGGTGCAGGAAATGGTCATAACTGGCCGTTTCCAACAGCATTTTCTGGTGATGGATCATGGTCAGATCCAAACATTAGCTGCAATGTGGTGAGATATTGATAGTAATATGATAGAAGATAAGCCTTCCTTATAAGAAAGCCTGAGTCTAATATGTGAATCGTGTATAAAAACTGGGGAAAAAAAAAAAAATAAAGTATTTAATGTAATAAGTGTAAGGAAAGGCATAATGAATCACAAAATATGTATGAAATGGGTTAGTAGGTGTGACCCATCATAATTACAAAAATTTCTTATGATGAGTACGTAAACAAATACAGTAGAGTTCTACTTTTAGATGTCCCCAGGTTCTGTATATTTTTGAGTGAATCTCCCTTCTTCAAAGAATCATAATTTTGATTTGGCTACTAGGCCTAGTGATTTTACCTCTTTGTATTTATTTCCACAGCACAGACACTGGATTGCTACACCACAGTAGCTGAACTGTGCCAGTTCAAAAAGCCTGCGACCCATTGCCCAAGGTAAGTGTGTGCTGTGAGCAAGCCTGTGTCCCATTGCAACCCACCCTGCTTGGGAGAAGGAGAGGTGGTAGGGGGAGCAGGGCTGCTGAGATCCCCAATCTGAGAGCCAACAAGAGTGGAGGTTTTTTGGCCAGATGAGTCAGGAAGGGTCTGGGAATTGTAAGAACTCCACTTTGAAAATGCCATGGAAGATGAATCCCTCTTTTACTGCTCAAATGCCCTCCATTTGAAGCTCTACACTACCTACCAAAAGTCATCTGAGGGGAGCCAATAATTAGATTCACTGTTGCCACCTGCAGACCAGATGCAGGCACTTGAAATCTCCTAAGAATGCAGCTTGCTTTCCTGTTGAGCCTGAATAAATCTGAATAAATTGTTTTCTAGGATTTATTGTCCAGCCCACTGTAAAGATGAGCCATCCTACTGGGCACCGGTTTTTGGCACAAACATTTATGCAGATGTGAGTATGCTCCTTTCCTTGATGGCACTGTGTGATGCGATGTCTGAGGAGGGGTTATTCTGCAACAAAACTCGTTGTGGTTATCACAGTGTGGGCATGGGGTCAACGTGCATGAAGGAAGAAATGGCACCAGAAAAGCTTGGGGATCCCTTCCAGTGTTTGTCAATGACTTCTTCTGGGATTTGATGAGTCATTTAACCTCTCTGTGACTGGGGAGTGATGGATGTGAAATGGTGGTAGTATTTGTCTTGTCTTGCTGAAGTGTTTAGAGACCTACAGATAAATACCATAGGGTATTATATCATATGGGCTTATATTATATACCCTACATACTCAGCCACGGTATGTTGTTGGCAAAAATAGTCCATCTTCCCCCTCCTGTCCTCTTTCTGGGAGCTGAACAGTGTTTTTGAGTAGTCAGAACACAGCACGGAGCAGTGGAAAGAAAGCATGCAAGTTGGTTTTATTGGTTTGTTTTTCTAAACTCTGATCATGGGGATGAGCAGAGACTTGATGCTAAAACTAGGCAGAGAGTCATTTTCTTGAAATCTCTTAATATTAGGCCTCTAAAAACTGGGTTTCAACATTTTTCCATCTGCGGGTGCCTCTTTTTTTTTTTTTTTCCTGCTTAAGATTGCCTTTGGAAACGCCAGCTCTCCCTGGCTGGTGTCTGGCCTCAAGAGTGTGCTTTGGGGCCGATCGTGGGTCCCAGTGAGCTCCTACATTCCCTATGTGGGGTGAACGTGGAGCTGTGCACATTCCTGAGAACTACTTCCTATGGAAATCATACAATAATTAGGGGAAAATGTGTTTTTTTTTTATTCTACTCAAGCTGCACAAACTGTTCTGCTCACATGGAAAACCATTGTACAGTTGTTGCCCTACCCCTCCTCGCATGCTCTGGCCTGCAGGAAATGGGAAATAGTTGTCTCTTTCTTTCACTACCTCAGATTACCCCTGAACAGGGCTTGCAATGACAGGGTTTTAGGTGAGGACCAGCATCCAAGCATTTCTTCCTGATCTGTGCTGACGCAAAAGGATTAGTGGCCTTCAATGAAGCCCAAGTTCCATTTCCTACCGTCCCCTTGGGGATTCATAAACTGGGTCATGGACCATGATATGGGGATGTGTAAAAAAAAAAAAAACAACAGAGGAAGAGAAAGACTATTTGGTCACTCCTTAGAGGGCTTGGTTAACCTTTTTTTTTTTTTTCTGGGCTCCTGTGCTAATAGTGTGCTGTGGGTATAAAGAGGAAAGGACTTTTGGATTTCAGGTGAATGAGTAGAAAAATGGAAAAAATAAGCCAATAGGAGAAAGGAGTTTGAGGGTGGTGTAAAAGGTGTATTGCAAAAGGTGGGAGGTGTGGACACTGCTAAGTGCTCAGGCTGGAAAGCTATCCAGAGAAAGAAGCAGGGGAAATTTGGGCCGAGTCTTTTGCCACTGTGTGCAGGTATAGCAGGATGCTCTCCAGGCAGGGATGCTGTGAGTTTACCCCAGCCCTGGCTGAGATGTAATTAAACCAGACAGTGAGCTGGGTGGGACAAGTGCTTGTCTCCAGGGCCGCAAATGTGCACATCTGGAGTGGCACCTTCATGGCCCTGGGGAAATTGTGCTCCAGTTGAGTCAAATTAAATGAGTTATCTAAAAGAAAACGATGTGCTTTGCACTGCCTCTGATCAGTGCTCTTCCAGGTGCTCTCTGGCCTCTTAGCATCCAGTGCCTCTTAGCATCCAGTGGTTGGAAACACCGCCCATGGCAGGGGGGTTGGAACTGGATGACTTTTCAGTTCCCTTCCAAGCCATGCCATTCTATGACCATGCATGGTCAACCTCATGGTGAGGCTTCTAAGTTAGAAAACTGGGGGAGAAAGGACAGAAGTGTCTATCAGCATGAGGTTGTGCTGAAGAGCTGCCCAGTTCTAAGGAGATGCTGGAAGCTGTGTGAACACCTAGGGAGCTTTGTCAGGGCTATAGAAGAGCTTTTAATTTCTGCAAGACACTGTCGCTGGTCATTCTGCCTGACTCTGGAGTGCAACATCTCCTCATCTCTGCACAGGAGCCCTATGGATCTGGGAGGGAAAACGGCTCTCTGCTCTTCAGATAAGGCCCTTTATCCACAACTCTGTGGCAATTAGCTGGATTAATGGCTTACATAACAAAGGAGATGTTTATCACCCGTGCTAACCAAGCTGGGTGGCTCAACCCTCTTGAGATAGGAACTTAATGATTAAACCAGTCCCACTAATGAGGAAATTATGGGTGAAGTCACAGTCTTAGTCTCTTGCTAATGGCCCACTATAAAGAAGTATTGTCATTTTATGGTGGGTGCTTCAGAGTCCACTTCAGCGGGAAAAGATCTCAGAGCATCCCAGGAGACCTGCATGGTGTTGATGAAGATGTAAAGGGGGCCACGCCATGGAAAGCCATCGCGTTGTCTGTGCTGTTGTCGTACTTCTGTCTTTGAGGGGAAAAACCTTTATTCTCGTAATGACTCATCTTCCAAAAGCTCTGTGTGCAATGCATCAAAGCAAAACTTGGACTGGGATGGAAAAGGACAGTGATCCAACAGAGTGATAAGAGGAGGATTTGGGAATGCAATAAAAAGCCTTTTGGTCAAAGCTTTGAGCAAGCAGCAGAACAGCAAGTCCTGGAAAAAAACAGAAGTACGTCGTTTAGGATATCTCCCAGTGGAGAGTGTTGCAAATTGATTCAGGACAGCTTAATTTTATGAGCCGATTTTAGATTTGCAGATTTCCCACTGCATACTTGGGCAAATTTGCAGCGTATCTTCTAAACAGAGTGTTCCCTTGCCCATTTATAGAAGTAAAATACCAAATTGGCACTCAAAACTCGGGGATCTGCCAGGAGATAGGCTATCCAAAGTGATAAATATATAGGGGACAAGGCAAACCTGCCATATATGGCTGCAAGAAGGAACGATCTGTATTGTACATAAACGATGGGAAGGTTTGCCCTTGGCACTGGTTTTGTGGTAGTTCGGTTTTTAGCCATCAGAGAGTTTATGGAGTTGGGATTTTCACCTGCTGCAGTTCCCTGTGCAAAGCTGATTTTTGTTTGTCGTTGCTCCAGCTTGCTGTATGTAAATCCTTTAGAGAGTTGATAGCCAAGTTTTATACTATGCCTAAACCTCCTCTGCTTTTGCTCTGTTTCCTGGATGCTTTGGGAACTTAGTCATCTTTTGTTCATGTTTTGTATTCCTCCTACTCTTCTGACTCTGCACATTGAGGAGAACAGTGTGATGGAGAAATCTTAATCTTTTCATCAGGGGTGTGTTAACATCCCCCTGAGCTCAGTGTAGCCTTGTGGGACAATGGTTTATCCAACCAGTGGGACACTGGGACACCAGGCTACACAACTAATGGGGCTATCCAGGTACCCAAAGCCTACGTGTCTGTGGGTGCAGCCATTCTGTTTTTCCTAGAAAGAAGAACATGAATTCCCTGGGATAATTTGAGGTCACTGAGCTTAATGCAAGAAGAGCGTCTACTTTTCAAGAGACCTGGTGAATAAGCTGTGCCAAGGTGGCTGGTCAATAGGAAAGAGGTCTCACCACTGTGGTTTCTCCGGTACAGACAAAAAAGTCACTGGCTGGAAATCTGCCCTTGAGTCAGCTTTGGCCCTGGACAGTGTCCCAGGCACAGCTTTGCTGCAGGAACAGCTGTTTGTCCTCTGCAGCAGTGCTGGATCTTCTTGCAGCCATTTCACTTCTGCATTTGAGACCTGGACCCACAAGATCTGGCCCATGGCCATCCCTAAGAATGACAGAATTGTTTCATAGCTTTTTTGGCTCCGCTCTTTTTTTATTCTCCTCTTACAAATGATATTAATGAGGAAGGTAAATCTCCAGATGTAAAACACAGATTTTTGTAAGTGAAAATGCTGGCATATATTTCAGAGCTCCAGTATCTGCAAAAGCGCAGTGCACGCAGGAATCATTGCAGATGAAGAAGGTGGCTTTGTGGATGTGATGCCTGTAGAAAAGAAGAAAAGTTACGTCGGATCCTTAAAGAATGGAGTCCAGTCTGAGAGGTGGGACATTTTTCTTTACACTTTTCTCTTATTCTCAATGGTGCATTCGATTGTACGTTCAATTTTATGTCAAAGTCAGCAGATAACAGCCAGCAAAGCTGGTGGGGTGGAAACACGGCTTAGGAGCATCACTGTGAATTTCAAGATATTTCAAGCAAATAGAGCGTGTTGTCCTGCCCTCACCTTCCACAAGTGAAAGACTGCTCTCAGATCAGTGTGAAGGGTGTGAAATACTGTTAAGAAATTTTTAATTTAAGGATGCAACACTGTTTATACATCTTGCCATATCATTAAGATTCACTGTCGTAATTAGTCCAGCAGTTAGTATTGGACAATGCTTACGAGGTAAATTCTGAAGAAGAAAGTTTCCAAACCTGTTTATCTGAAAGATAAACATGGGTGTTTCTGCAGTGTTCAGCCTGGGTAGTGCTTTGATCTGCATTGAGCTCTGATTTGTGGGACGTGTTAATTAATTTCCTTAATTCTCACCAAAAGCAGGATGACTAAATTAACACCTACAGAGATGATCAGGCAGGTTTTGAAGATGGATTTTCTACCCTTGTAATTTTTCAGAGCTTATTCTGGTCTAACCATGTTGTTAGGGTGAAAAATGTTAAATCAATGCCTCCAAAACTCTGCACCTCCAGAGAGATCACAGCTATGTCACTGTAACTCTTTCAGTCCTTTCTCATTTTCTATTTCTGGTTCATTTTGTGATGCACTTTTTCACACATTGATGTGATGGTGCTGATTTCTCTGTCTTTGTAAACATAACTTCTGCCACTGTTGTGTGTTTTCGTCGTGGTTCTGACTGCACTGTGTGGTTCCTCTTTTATTAATCATAAGCAATCTGAACAAGTTTGGTATTTTTATTCTAACAATGAATACCACAAAGTGCTGTGTAGCATCTCAGAAAAGAAAAGCCAAAGCAGAAAAGCTGAGACAGGAAAGCATTAGGCATAAGATATGAGTTTAGCTACCAGGATCAGCATTTTGATCATCAGATCTGCAGTCTGGCAGATTTGCTTTCAGTGTGCATTTACATCACAAAAACTACAGTTACTATGAATTTTCTTCCACCTTTGTCCTTCTTTTGCTTATCTTTTACACTAACAGAGAACTTCTTGCTTGCACGAAAAGCTCTGGCAAAACTAAGAGTGGACTCTCCCTTTAGCAGTGACACATCATGTGAGCACCAGCTGTGATTTGGGAGGTGAGGGAAACCAAAGATGCTCTAGCAGTAGGGATGAGTATGAAGATTTGGAAAGTGTTATTTCCAATCAGTGATAAGGAGCACCTCCATGCTGTGAAACCCACAGGATGGTAGAATCATTTCAAAGATCAAGGTGAGAACTTGGTACTTCAGGATGTAGGATATAAGATTTGGTAAAGATATGCATCCAAAAAGGTAGTGGACAGGTTTGCCTACTGGGCAAGATCTACTTTTGTACAAGGGAAGATCTTCTGAATCTTCAGCTTTGTTAGTACATGCACTTTGCAGGAAGTAAGGCATTTTGCCTTTCTGCTGGAACTGTGCAGCACAGCAGGGGCAAGAACACAAGCAAACCTTTGCTCTATCTATTGGGGGGCAACTCTGAAGATGGAAAATGAAAATACATATTGGTTGCCTCTTTGCTCCCACTGCTGGCACATGGAGATGGGCCAGATGAGTCTTGGGAACCTGCCAGCCTAATTGACTACTGCTTTTGGTGAAACATGTTTCTCTTTATGCACAAACCATAGGCATTGTAATGATCCCCAGATAAAAGCTAGCATTGTAAGAGAGCTGTTTGCTTCCCAGCCCATTTTGTGGGCATTTGAATGTAGGTTTTTTTTTTTTTTTTTTTTTTTTTTTTTTGTTGAAACCATAAACCAGATGTGAACAGACAGATTTCTGCCTCTTCTTTCTCACCCTTTGTCTTTCTCCTGCCTGCGGCAGCTCCTGCTGGGACTGAATCAGTGCACCTCAAAGAAATTCAGAGGTGACTGCAGGTCTTTTGCACCACACGTCCTGTAGTTACCATGCTATGTTTGGTTCATTGCATTTTCTTTTCTTTTTTTCCAGCTTGAGGAGTCCTTCAGATGGAAATGCTTTCCGAATTTTTGCCGTGAAGCAGTAAATTCCTAGGGAAGGTGCAAGTTTCTTCAGGAGAGCTCTCCGTTGATCTCCAGAGACAGGAAAGCTCCTCTGATAGCATCAGCTCTGAACATACCCTCCTTGCCAATCTCTTTCAGGGAATTAGAAAAGAAAAAAAAAAAGAAAAAGAAAAAGACAAAAAAAAAAAAAAAAAAAAAAAAA
>NW_024884755.1:14543267-14691687 GCF_019232065.1 Centrocercus urophasianus
AAAAAAAAAAAAAAAAAAAAAAAAAGGACACCAGGTTCTGACTCAGCTGTTTGCATCTCATCGCACCGTTCAGCGTTGTATCTTTTTGTTTTGCATTTTTTTTTTCCTCTAGGGGCATTCAGCAATGATAAACTGTTCTTACTTTCAATTTAAGAGAGAGGTGTGCTGCACAGAACTGCAGTGGCTCAATGTACAGCAGCCATAGGGATCTCGACCTGGCCCTGGATGCCTTTTTTGGAGTGTGAAGCGTCTTCTCCTGTGGACAGGGTGACATACGGACTCAGAAGTGAGCAACTGTCCATGTGCTGGGCCTTCTGAAATGAGAAACTGTTTTAAAAGCTGCATCTTCTGGGGAGAGGGCTGCGATTGAGTAGATTGAGATTTGTTTATGTTTGGTGATTCATGTGCAAAAGAAGAGAGCATTTGATATTTTCCTAATGAGGTGAGATGCATCGGTGCCGCCATGTTGGCTGCTGCGGTGTTGCACTTGGCCAAGTTGTATGGAGGGGGAGAGAATGTTTCTGTCGACCAGACAGTCAGGGATTTCTGGGCACTGGAGTGGGACGTGAGATGGTGGCAGAGATCCTTGCTGCAGAAAATGAGGCCACCCCATAATCGCAACAGCAGGTTTAGTGTTTGCTGGTCAAACATTTGCAGGTATTTTGCAAGTCTGGTAACTCATGAGAAGTCAGTGAACTGGGGCTCCTGTGCTGGCACATCTCATATTATATTACATGCCATTTACAATAAAATTTCAGTTAAATGCAGCGTATTTATACAGCAGTGCTGGTTGTTTTATCTGTAGTAGTAGAGTAGAGACAATGTTAATCTTATTTTTGCTAGGAATGATTGCATCCGTAGGAAGCATGTTCACTGTACCTTTGTGAAGCTCTTTGTTGTTGTGTGTGCAGTTCTGAGACTTGGAAGATATGACGTAAGTTGGGATGGATGAGTTTTTTTACACTGTTTTTGACAATGATAGATCCCACCTTTCAGTATAAATGCTGTACCCTTGAGCATTTAACATCCACGATGCTGTTCTGCAAAACCCATAGGTATTTTCATGACATTATTTAATGTTTTGTTAGCGATGTCTGAGCATGCATCCAAATGCATTTCAGAGCCAAGAAAACAGCCTGGCCTAAGCTACTCTTTATGGCTAGAGAGTATTCTTTGCTTCACATAAGAAATTTACTTCAGGCTTGGTGTAAACACAAGGCTGATTGTCTTTTGATGCACAAAATCCAGTAACCTCAGTGTTCATGAGAAGGCAACATAAACTTTAGTTCTTTAGTCCTTGTAAACAGAGAGTCTCTCTTCTTGTTAACTTGATTGTAATATTGTATAACAAATTGGGAAATACTTCATGCTACTTGGCAGATGTCTCCTAGCCATTCTTAGGCTCAGGCTGTGTTCAGTTTAATCAAGAAAGATCTAAAAGCCATGTCTTCAAGCTGTTTCAAAACACAGACCAAAAATTAAGCACTTCTTAAATTGTGCAAATGCCGTGAAATCAGCGAGGAAATTACATTTATCACTCAATTTGTCTCTCCGTTGGATTTCTCTGTGAAATCTGACCTTTTGCAAAATAAGAAGTTGTAACTGCTTTGTGTTGTCTCCGAACACAAAGGCTGCACAGCAAGCCTACCTTCGGAGAGATACAGAGAAATGACTTTCTTTCACCTTTGTTTCTACGGCGTTGCCTTCCAAGGTGTACAGCTTTAGATAGGAAGAAGTAATACTTGTATTTTCTCAGTAGGTAAAATGATGTTAAAAACAGCTGGAACATATCATAGAAAAACTGCTGATTGGAAGCATTTGAGATCTTGGCAGTGAGATAAGGCTTCCCTGTTCGTGCCCACTGTGATTAATTGTGCTGTATGCGGTCTAGCTCGAGCCCGTTAAATGCTGCAGCGTGAATCTATGGCCATCAAAGGCCAAATGGTAGCCACAGGGCCATTGACTGAAGTGGAAAGTGTAAGAGATGACATTAGGCATCCAGGGGCCTCCTTCCCACTGACTTCATGCAGATTGCAAGAGCACATAAAATGCCTCAAAACCAGTGTAGGATCCCACCTCTAATATGTTGTCCGTGACAATTGTGTATGCTGTAAAATAGTGGAAATAAATGTGAGGGCTCTTGAAGAAAAGCCTAGAGGATTAATGTAGAGCACATACAAATCCAAATAGCTTGGGATGTATCTACCTGATGGAAAAAGAGAAAGGTAGGAATTATCATTCCAACAGAAATATCTTAAAATGCTTAATTCAAGTTAAAGTTGCATATTTTTATCTTCAGCCAACTGGTTTGGGTTTTTAGAAACTGGTCTTAATTTAAGTCTGTCTGTTTATTTTTGTATTTGTTGTACAAAAGAGAAATTGTGACTTTACTACGCAAATATTATTTGAGGTCCTGGGTGCTATTAATTTAAACATACCTCCACCAGAATTAGGTGCGATCAGGTCCTCCAAGACAGTAATGATATATCACTTGTAATCACGTGTGCTAACTATTCACCTATAGGTGGGACAGTACCAGTTTTTAGCCAAATATTTACTGATTTTACTTCTAATACCAAAACATTTCTTAGCCTAACATATTTCTATGCAGCTTAAAGACACAGCAGGTCTTTACATCTCCAGACACATTCCTCCTTAGACCCTAGCTCAGCAGATTGGTAAGCACATGCCAGCTAATGCACCTGGGTGCAGCCATGCTGAAGCATTTGTTTAAACTCATGGCAAAGCTGATGCTGTGTAGTTGTTCTAGCTAACCCAGCTGCCAGCATGCACTCAGGCCTGCTAGCTCCATTAACTTCTTCATTTTAAGTCATCGGCAGTCATTCAGCCAACAGATGGTTGAAGAGCCTCCAATCGTGTACTTGGTCAGTTGTGCAGTCTATGTATTTAGGGCCAGTTCATAGAGTTGCTTTTTTTTTTTTTTTTCTATGAAAAATGATGTATTTTACTACTTCCTATGTATAAAAGTTTCTTGTAAATTTTTGTGTGCCTTTGCATGTTTTTCGAGGGGCTGTGTGTTTGTTTATAAACTATATATATTTTTTTCTAAATACAGAATTGTAAAATATCTGTTCCCTCCCTTCTCCCTTCCCCCCTTTTTCTTTTTATTTCTGAATTATTTGTGAAATAAAACCTCCCCCAAATGAATGCCACTCTTGTCATTAATGGTTGTATTGAGAAGACTGAGCCTGAGCTATTTGGGATTGCTGGGATCCTGGGAACTAGAGTTAGAATTCCAGTAGATGTTAGATTGAGATATTTGGAGGCTGTTCTGCAGACAAACAAATAAACCTTTCTGATGCCCAGGCTTTAAAAGTCAATCTTTACCCTATCAGGAATAAGACGTATCCTTTTTCGCATCCTAGGAGTAAAGGAAATTGCATGTCTGTCTTTCGAGTCCCTGTAATATACAAGTTGAAGTAAATGGAAGTGTTGGATAAGAGTGTTAATGAAGTTATTCTGCAAAATAAGAATGAAATGAACTCTCTTCTTCCTGATCAGGCTCTTAATAAATGAATTTTTTTTTTTTTAAGGGAAAAGTGTATAGATTTTTAAGATCTCCTCTGGAAATTTTCTCTGAGCTCATCCGTGCCCACAGTCCCACAAATGAAACCAAGTTGTTTCATACTCATTCAATACTATCTTGGTTAAAAGAATAAGATGACAGGGAGGTTTATAACTCAGATTCCAAGCAACGAGCACCAGATGGCTTCTGACCAAAAAGGCAAGCTGAGCCACTGGAGGGAGTCCTGCTTGACATGAGGGCCATGAAAACAAATACTTTCTGTTACATATGGAATAAGATCAGCATAAAATACAGCAGTGTTTGCAGTAGTCCAGGGCTGGCCTGCTACAAGTAGAACTGAACCAACTGTCAGCACTGCTGGGCTGGTGATTTCTGCAGAAGGAAAGTTGTAGAGATAATCTACAATTACAAACTGCCCATTTGGACTTGCTCATGCTCAGTTTCTGCTTGCTTTCTTGACTGCCTCTGTGGTGAAAATCTCTTATCTGAATCTCTTATGCTGGGTAAGATTAATAGTAAGCAGAAATTGGTATTAAAACTCATGATAATGCTTGGATTGCAGAGAGCATCTTGCTGATTATGATAGTTATTCCAATTCCAATTTGCTAGTGCTACAGAAAGCCCCACAATACTTTTTTTTTTTTTTTTTTGTCAAAATTTAGCTTCTCATTTTCCTCTGGAGCAATGTATTAAAACTGAAGGCTGATATTTTCTGTGTATTGGCACCTGACACCGTGATGCTCTTTCTGATTTTGCTAACTGTTGTCTCTTGTTTGAGCAGCATGCTTAATCCAGTGCTCATCCACCAAACAGTGGTGTGATTGGGAGTGCCATGTGGGAATGACAGCGCAGGCAGCTGTGTTCTCATTCCAAACATCAGGTGTGCAAGCCAGGTAAGTGAGCACTTGGAGCAGAAGAGGGAAAAATATATGTTTTCATTCAGTTGGCTGTAGGGTTCAGGTCCATGGTTTAATGGAGAAGTTGTAAAAGATGGAAGGCTGAATGAAAGTGATAGGAGAGGAAAAATCCCATTGATCCAAGAGAAGGTAGAGGTCGAAAGGAGACATGGCACTCCTGGTTTCCTATGTTGTACTTCTGATTTGGGGCTAAATGCTGCCTCAAAGTTTATTCCAAGGTGCAGAGGCTCTCCTGCTCACCATTCTGGGAGAAACATCTTGTTACCTGCCTTCCTGCCTGTCCCTCATCGTGCAGAGCTCATCAGAGGCTATGTATAGCATGGGCTTGGGATGGGTGTTCTTCCAAAAACCCAGAGACATTTATAGGATGGATGCAGGCAGTGTTTTCACAGCCATTTTGAAAATGACAGGGTTGGTTCTCATTTATACTAAGGACCTACTTTAAGGCACTTAGAAGACATTTATGCCACTTCAGGGTGTGGATAGAGCAACGTAAAGGAGTCTCAGTGTAAATAGAAACCTCCCTTATATCTTGTTGACAGTGGTTAAAATAGGGTTATGGAGTTAAATCAACAGACAAGGTCTCCCTTATGCAGCACTCTTCTCTGCAGTGTTTGCTTCCCACCATCAGTGCCATGGGAGCAGGCCAGTGCTATATGCAGCTTCCCCCTCATCCACTGTGTAGCCAAGCACTTCATAGTGCTATTAAGTGTCAGACTGAATACAAGCTATTTATAGAGAGCTAAAAGTCAGGAGGCTCAGGTGGAATATTATAGCCAAAAACTGAAGGAGATGGGGGTACAGGCTTGTAACAAAAATTCAGTGCTTAAGAATGCCTTACTCATGAGTGTTGCTTCTCAGAGGCTCGGGGCTCCTCTGGTTTAGGGGCTGTGGGTGACCCCAAGAGAGGATGTGTCAATGCACACAGCACTGAGAAGTGCCTGGCAGAACCTCAGGTTTTTATTTCAGAAGCTGCTCTTTCAAGGCACATCCATCTTTTGCACATATGAAACAGAGCAAGCTAAGAAAACACCTTTTCTAGCTATGCCAATGAGCAAGAGAATCAGGTTTTTTTAATTTTTTCTTTGTTTTTTTCCTTATTTTTCTTCCCCTAAAAGCTGCCTTCCAAGGCAATTTTGAAAGTGAAACTTCTCTAAGCTGGGATTGCCTGCCAGGAATTCCCCAGGAGCCATCCTTGAGCCCAACATGCCTCTGTGCTGAGCAAAGTAATCACTGCTCCTCAGCAACTAGGGAAAACACACAGTGCAGGATGGTGCGAGCTGATCGACTCAGGCTGAGGAATGAGAGATGAGCCTATAAAAGGGAAAAACCTAGAGCGTTGGGCAGATAGCAGAGCTGTGGGCAGGTGATGATGTGCCTGTTGCCAGAAACAAATCATAAAAGCAGCCTAATTCTCTTTTCTACCAGCTTAGCAGGCTTGCAAGTAGGACAGAAGGGATAATGTCTAACCCAGATTGACTGGATGAAGTATACCATCTCACTTGACATGTTTGTAATCAAAATACGGTCCCAATGAATGCGAGGCAGATCCAAAAGTGGGTCAGTAATTGTATGTCTGAAGAGTAATTCTCTGTGGCTTAGAGTTTGAATCTTTTTCATTTGATCTATTTATGTCTATGGAGAGCGATCCTCTGTGGATGTGATTTCAGCCTGATTCTGAACAGTGTTTTCATTAATAATCTTTGTAGTACAACAGAGATGACTGTGGTTATTAAATTTCTACTGGGCTGGAAAGCATGGTGCTGAGGAGAGTGTGCTGAAGGGTAAGGTTGGAAATCAGAGATCAGCCTGAGAGTTGGAGAAACAGTCTGCAGAAACTGCCCGATGCTCAGAGGATAGTAATACAAAGAGTTATGAAAGATGGGAGACCAAAAAGTAAGGCAGTGACTCAGCCCAACTGAGATGAATAATCACTAACAGCGTCACACTACTGCCAAAGAAGCAGTTGTTGTGTGAGATGTGCAAGGATGGATATAGCCTGTAAGATGTGCGAGAATCCTTTTAGTTTAGCTTTAAGTTCTCTAGTGAACTATGATATCTACTGTAAAAAAAAATACAACAGACTGCAAGAAGTATGGGAGGATGCAAAGAAAGTGACCTGAGAGCTAAAAACAAGCCCTAAGGATGGAGGAGAGCAAAGGAAAAGTGGAAGACTCTTGACAACTGTAAAAATACTATGGGAGGGGAAGAGGGCATTTGTTTTTCATGTCCAAAGGTATTTTAGCAGAAATATGAGCCATTGGATCCTGAGATGTGTTCCCCAAGGGACCCCTGGGCCACTTCCTGCCAATTCAGAGGTAAAGTACTGGTGGAAAAACCTAGAAAGACTGATTGGAAGTGCTGGCAAGTGTTAATTTAGGGCATCCATGTAGGGGTGTCACTGGGTGTACAAATAAGACCAAGTATTGGTTGTTGCAGAAGATGAACTGCTAAAATGTGGTGGAGGGACCCAGTCCTGCCCCAGACATGTAGCACAGTCTGAGAACAAGGTTTTGATGGGAAGATGAAGACCGTGGATATTTTTCCCATCTTCAGAGTCATGAAACAATCCCAAGTGTCTGAGGGCATCTGGCCAGCTCAGCAGGCTGTGTTTGCCTTTCCAAATACACGAATGAAATTAAGCTGCTTTAAATCATGACAGCAAAACAGACGCACGAAGCTGTGGAGCTTACTGCTAGTCAAGAGATTCTCAGGGAACAGATTCTTTATCAGAAAAAGATGATTTTTTTAAAATCCCAAACCCTCAATCGAGGTTTGGGTGCCAACCATTTTAACAAGAGCAATAAAATTACGAAAGCACTTGAGTTTTTATAAGGTCAACCCTCCGGTCTAGACGAAGACAAGGAGTTTAAAAGTCAACTCTAGTTAATATTGTGGGCAGCTCAGGATACAGCTCCAGAAAACTCACATGCTCCTTCTTCTTCAGGATAACTGCTAGATCAGGTCACATTCTGTTCCCTTGGCAGCTGAGGGTGGCACTTGCACAGAGTGGCCTGACTATGAGTCCTTTGTACAGGGAGATCCCTGCTTCCCCCTGGCAGTCTCATGCTGATGGAAGAGCTTGTGTGAGGTCTCTGCTCTCTTATATAATCCGTGAATCAGATAAAATTAATGCCAAGTATCCAAAAAAGGGATTGTGTGTGCTCTCTTGCAGTGTGTTCCCGTAATCTCAACACAGCATTCGACTGACAGTTTTGCCAGTAAAAGAGAGGTTTTGCCTTTGCCTTGAGAATCCAGATTTAAAATTAGCTGTGTCTCAGCAGAGCCATTGGTAGAGATGCTGGCAGCCTCAGTACTCAGTGTCAGAGGTTTAGGGCCATAAAAGCGCCCCATAGCCCAGTTTGAACAGCAACCAGAAAAGTTTGTTCAGGGAGGGCTCCCTGGTCGTTAACAACAGGAGTCTCCATTAACTCCTACATCGAGAAAACTGGCCAAACTTTATAAAAATACTTCTTAAAGTAAATGTTAGTGAGTCACAGGTACTAAATATTAATAATTCATACACTGGGGATATTAGCAGGTATCTTGTGACACAGGCCTTTTATACATGCAGTATTACAGAACCGGGTATATATTCCTCTTTTTTTTTTTTAATTTATTTACTTATTTTGTTTATTTATTGCTTTGTGTGAGCCAAGCTTTCACATCTGAGGTTCAGCCTTGGAGTTGTTCTGGGGTCCTGGGTCAGCAAAGCAGCTTGGCTGAGTGCCGTGAGGCTCCATGCTTGCAAATTGCAGATAGATGAGGTTTCTCACTGCCAGCCATATCTTTGGGGAACAAAAAAATAAAATAATAAACACATTTCAGTGAAGTTTATGCAACTGCTCCATCCCAAAGGCACTTTGGTCACATTCAAGAAGGAAATGGAATGAGAGCAAACCCCTCCTCATTTTTTAAAGTGAGGTAGTTTTAAGAGAACAGTAGTTTTTGTTGATGAAAATGCCAAAAAAAATCAACATCTACTAATTGAAATTACAGCCCTTTCAGCCTTTTTTTTTCTTTTTTTTTTAATGTTTGAAAGTGTGGCTTTTTAAAAATTTGTTGGCACTGAGAAACATTAATGGAAAATTTTATGGTTTTTTTTTTTTTTTTTTTTAATTAGCCAAGGTACGTAGTTGGCATTTGCTGGCTCATGGTGGAGTCTGAGGTGTTGTCTGGGTGTGGAGGGAGGAATTTTTCTGCCGAAATGGAGCAATCTCAGGGCAGAGCTGTCAAAGAGAAAGAAATTTGGAGGAACGGAGTGGGAGGGCTATGATGTAGACTCAGACCGGAGCCTAAGACCTCATTTTTGTCAAATCTGAGGGCAGTTTGGTGATGGACATTGAATGCAAGCCAGTCCCCAAAAACCAGAGAGGTGAGTGGAAATCAGGATGTGAGGTGATCCCACTGCTTTGAACCACCACAAACACATTTTCCTCTTCCTCCCAGAAGTAAAGTATTTTATTCTGCTGGTTATGAAAGGCTCAGTCACTGTCTGAGCCTAGCGGTGCTGGCCTAGCATGGCGGCAGGGAGCCTGCTGCTGCTTAGGTGGTCCCCAGTCCCATCTTGTTTCTTGTTCTTCAGCTTCTTTCAGCCAACCTCCAGCTTTGTAAGGACTCATTGTGGGAACTTTTTGCTCTGAGCAGTTGGTGCACACGTAAGCTCCTCCATCTGAAGATCTTGGCTAGAGCTTCCTCGTACGGCGTAGCAATGCAGGTGGAGGTCCCTTTCTGGGGTGGAGAATGGAGATTCCTCCTCAGATTTTGCTTTTGAGCCTAAATTTTTTCCAGTGTGAAGAGGAAGGGCACATTGTTTCTCTATGGTAAATATTCATTACTGAGCTAAGAGCAGCATTGGCACTGAGAAGCCAGTAAAGACCCATTGAGATGGTTTCATCTTCCCTCTTAATCTGGGGCCACTAGGGGATTAGGAAATAAATCTGTGTCTTCCAAACTTGCTCCAGACAGTTACTACTGAAAGGTCTCACAGGCGAATTTCTGTTGCTGAAACTGTATGCAAAATAATACCTGTCATCCTTTCCATGAAAGCATTTTCTCCCAGTTAACTGGCAATAGAATGAGGAGAAATGGCCTCAAGTTGCACCAAGGGAGGTTCAGGTTGGATATTAGGAAAAAATTTGTCTCTGAAAGAGTGGTGATGCACTGACATAGCATGCCCAGGGAGGTGGTGAGGTCATCATCCACGGAGGTATTAGGAAGAGTAGATGTCACTGAGTGACATGGTTAGTGGGAATGGTGGGGATGAGTTGGGGTTGGGCTTGGTGGCCTTCTTGGTTGTTTTTCAACCTGAATGATTCCTTGATTCTATGCTTCATATCACCATTTGCACTGCCTCCAATGAGGAAAGCCGTCTTCTGTGAGATACCACAGCTTCACCCAAATGAAAAGTAATGGGAATATCTCATGAGGTAGAGAGCCACGAGCAGCCCAGCTCATCCTGAGCGTACATTTAGGCTCCTGGAAATTAATGTGCAGCTTTCCACCTCGACGGGTGGGCAGACAACAAGATCATTGTTTCTACTGCTTCATACTGAGGGCTTCCCACTGGGCCTTCCTCAGAGAAAATGAAGTGGAACAGCTCACTCAGCTGATCAAATAGCACCGAGACATGAACAACCTGGAAAACTGCCATGGATTACAGGCCTGGACAAAAACCCAGCTTCTGCTGTTATGTCAACGGCAATTTCCTTAGTTTTATTCTTTATTGCTGATAGGCAAATGGTCCTCTGCCACTGCTCTGTGCCCTTGGGACTTGAATATCCTCCCTCATTTTGCACCCCTTCCTCTCTTTGTCTCCCCATGGTGGCAGGGAGGGACAGGTAGAACAGGTCTCCAAGTTTTCAGGCACAAGCTGTGCTCTGGGAGTGCACCATGTTAACAGTTGGGGAAATACATTTGTGGAGAATAAAGTGGGAGTAAAGCTGCTAAAGAGGAAGTAAAAATGAATCACCATTTCCTTTTTAATGAGTCTACTGACAATTAATACAGATTTCCATATCTGTTTGGATTGGGAAAGGAAGCCAGCACTGTACCAGGTACAAATAAAAGAAAGACTCACAAAATACTGTCAGGATATCATTTATGAGACCATTTTAAGACAGAGTCTGGGCCAGTTATTACATTTCTGCTCCAGGTTTAACTGCTCATCTCTGGCATGTGAACACAGTGGTGAACAAGTGGACATGGGGAAACACAGGCACAAAATGTTATTATTTTTTTTGTTTTGTTTTGGTTTTTTTTTTTCTCTCTGCAGCCAGAAAAGTAAACACAATAAGGCTGAGCAAATTGCAGTCTTGCATTCATGATCTGAATTAGCAGCCGTGTAACATTCAAGCCTTGATTTTTCCTTTCTAGGAAAATGCAGATTTTCTGAAGTGGTGCCACCCAGATGAGGATGTATTTACAGGACAAATGCTGTCTATTGTAGAAAAAGCAGGATGAAAGATGACATCAAATCTCATGCATATAGTGGTTGTGCAGCTAAAGATGGCACTGAGGAAAAGGTATGAACAGTGTCTCCTGCATCTGCAGAGCTGTGGAGAGGTATCTGTTATTGGGGCTCACCACAAGGTTCCTTAATTAAAGGGTCACAATTTGTTATGGGATATTGCACGTAAAGAAAAAGTTCATCAGGTGTCATAGGAAGTACTGGTCTGCAAACTGCACTGCCTCTGATTCACGTACACATGATGCACGTTTTCATAACATCCGCTTACTAAATTGCAACTGTGTTGGTAATCATTTCCTCATTTATTTTATTGCTTTCTGCTTTAGACTTATTGTTAAAATAACTGCAGAGTGTTGGTGGGCTGCTGTGGAGCAATGTTGGGGCACTGAGTCATTTGGTCTCTGAATGGAGTATCTTGCACAGATGGTACCCTCAGGGCATGGAGGTACCTCTTCCTGAGCACAGTCACTCCTTCTAGTTGGCAATGTGGTGGCTTAGATGCCAACCCTCATGCAAGTGAGTCAGAGGGTAATGGGGTGCTGTCATGCCTTATGCTGCAACCCCATCACAAAGCATGATCTTTGAGTGCTTTATGGCAGGAATAAGAGGTACAGGTCTTGGAAAAGCATTTAGTAGTCCAAATACACAATCAAGGCCTGCAGAGAACAGGATATGAGTGTGGTGGCTATGACAGTTGGCTGCACTCAGATCTTTAGTCACTATTTTGCCCCATGCTGACTGGGACAGAAAGCTGGAATTTTGATCAGTGGATAGGAAAGCATGTAGAAGCCACTGTGTGTAGCACTAGGCAGAGAAGTACAAGTCATCAGGAGCTTTGGTGCCCACATTAACATGGTGTGAGAATTTCCTTATTATATATTTTTTGATGGGAAAGTTGAATCTCTGTCTTTTGAACTCCATGGCATTTTAAATAAGGAATCATTTTTTCCCTGGAAAATTTTAGTTTTCTCATGGGAGTATGAGAGCACACTCAGTCTAACCACTAAAAAAACTCATGTTTTGGTTGGCAGACTTCTTCAGTTTGTCTGGGATGGTTGTTTTTTGCCTCCAACCTGTCTTGCAGATGTACCACCTTGTCTTCTGGCATTTCATGGTATGAATTCAGGCAGTAGCAGACAATTACCAAACTGGGGTATTTCTGATCTAGGCACGTCCTTATTAGACACAGTTTCTCTTCCTTGTGATAAAACTTTTGGTCTGTTTTGATATCTTGGAAAATCTGTATAACTGGTCTCTAATGTCTCATAAATACGATTGGAATCCTGGTTCAACTTCTTTGCCAAATGAATGAGAATCTTTAAGGAAAGTTTCAATTAAAAAAAAAAAAAAAAACTTCATGAAAGAAAACTGGTATTCTGCTTTGGGTTTTTCAGTACTTGAGTACATGACTCAGACTGTGTTCTTGCTCATGAGCTGTGAGACTGAAAATGTAAATGACTTGTTTGGTTTTTGAATAGGACAATCAGTTTTTCAAGGCACAGTGAACCCTCTTTTGCAGTATCAGTGGTGGTGTAAATTGACACAAACTCATTGGAGTTGATGTATCTACTTTCCTTTTTGGCCGCAGGTGTTTACAGACAAAGATGTATGATATTATATATATGATAAACCCAACCCCATATCTGGGACATTAAGACTAAAAACCAATCTCATCACTCTCCAAGGTCCAGAATATGACCTGGTATGGCTTGCAAGACTTAGCCATGTGTTATGCATGTTGATGGTAGTTTGCTGTTACAGTTGTAAAAGTGGCAAGGATTCAGCTAGAGCTGTCCTCTCCCAGGGAATTGCATGAGCTTGGAAGCAGAAATAAACTTCACGTGGTATTTCTTCTAACTGACTGCTTGCTCCTCTGAGATATATGATGCATCAAGAGGACAGTGTCAACAAATGCATCACTCCTCACTTACTGTGTTATTTCTAGAAGTTAGCTTGATAACAACAGAAATCTGATAAAACGGTCAGATGAAGCACAGGATAAATTCAGCTGTTCTCCAGATGTGAAATTACAGAAATCCATTTAATTCTGGATTTTTTTAGAACAAATCAGCTCCTTCGCTTCACCTTGCTGTCTGTTAAGCCCCACCACAGCCTCTCCACCTCAACAGAAAGAATGAATACCCCCCATATACTGTTGGAAAGTCATCTGCAAGGGATGAGTTTGTACATGAACGTATTTTTCATAGTTCTAGACCTGAATTTCTGTGAAGAGACAGACAAACAGGTTAAAGGATTTCCTGTGTGCATTTGTCCATTGAATGGACTCTTCTCTTGGCCTTCATTTTTCTTCACTTTTTTTTTTTTTTTTTGCAACTGGATTGCATGCAGAAGTCTTGAGACTGATATCGAAACCAATACCTTGTGTCATGAGTATTTAAGATACACTTCAGTCACACAGTTGTCCTTTACCCTTTTTATCTATTGCAATCCTTCTTTATCTAGTGACATGCTTCTTGGAATAGAGTTCTTGAAACTCTGTTTTCTCTTCTGTTCTGCTCCCTACATGGTCATACACTGGAAGATATTAAAAAAAAAAACAGAGCAGCAAAGAGGATATGTTTCATATTATTTTGTTTATAAGAACACTCTTGCCTGGTAAATAGCTACACCCTTCATAAGTGTTCTCAGTTCTCTCTTTGAAATATGAAACAGTGATGCTTTCAAAAAGCAGCCCTTCTTTGTCAAGCATTTTTTTGTTTGTTTTAGGATACCCAATTGGTTTGAAACTCAAGATCTTTCTAGAAAACATGAAAGTTTGGTCAGGCTGTATTATTATTTCTTCTAAGCAAGCCATGCAAAGTTCAAGCTGTGACTATACAGAAAATATTTTTCATGATGGCAAATGGTTGTTGCTGAGTAGAGTGCTTGTCATAGAGTTTGAAGCATAAGAGCTGGAGCTGATGTTAGAACCCTCCATGGCCACAGCAGTTGCTGGAAGTTCCCATGGAGGTGAACTGACAATGACAAGATGCAGAAATTCTTGGCTCTTCTGATTTAGAATAAGTTTTTAGACTCTAGAACTCAGTGAGAACTGAATTTAGGGATTTCTGCAAGCAGAGTGTAATTTGTAAGGGCAAATAGCCAAGGACTCAGTGACCCGGGAGCAGGGCCCATGTATTTGGATCTCACTACTGGAGTGATAACGAGGCATCCCCTCATTGCTTATAGGGATGCAAGATACAGTGAGATGGGCTGGGAGCCAAAGGAAGTGATCTGGAGAGGATGTGTCAGAGTGGATCACAGCTCAGCCAGCACCTGGTAGAAGCACTTGGGGTCTGTGTAGCCATCCTAAATGCAGCGCCAAGAGAAAAAGCAACAAAACTCTCACTTAGCCTGTGCTGAGGATTTGATTTCAGCATCACTTTATGATGGCCCTTGACAGAGATTGAACTTAAAATCTCAATGCAATGATTTAGGTAAGGCTCAGCAATGGGCAGTAAATACAATTACAAAAATTCTGTGCTTTGTGGAGGGATCCATCTTTGCTTTGTCTTCCTGTATGGGTGAGAGCTAAGAGAGTGGTCAGTCTAGTTGGGCTCAGTTTTGGGGTTTTCTGAGAGGAGACATCTCACATATTCACACACGCCCTCACCTTCTCCCAGCTCTGTGTTGGGCCACTTGCTCATGCTGTCTCCTGCTTCAGTGGAATGCAAGCAGAGCTCATACAGTCAGTGAGAGATGATATGAGCAACTATCAGAAACATTCACTGATGTATGTATGGCCTGTTATCATTATCTCAGCAGCTGTCCATGCTATTACAAAGAGACTTGTGTGGTTCTGCTGTTGGCCCTATAGCAGCAGAGGGAGAGGATGCCACCCTGTGCCACCTAGCCGTGGTGTGAGTAACCCAGCTTCTCTTCCAGGCTGTGTAACTGATGGAAAAGAAGAATCCAAACAAAATGTCTTTGAGGGCAATGTCTGCAAACAGCACACTGTGGTGGGACAAATGAGTCTATTCTTGTTTGCACTTTGACAGTTGGCTTTGGCAGCCTCAGTGTCATTGCAGCCCATGAGCATCAAAGAATTCCTGTTTGGATATGGGCAGAGCAGACTTTCCCAAAGGAAAAAGCAAGACCACATTATTCAAAGTAGTTGTGTGTAATTGAATAAAGAAGCTTGGCGCCTTGCAGGGGAGGTACAGCCACCATTTTGTGTCTTGCCTTTGCACATAGAAGCTACAGAAGGCTTCAGACATGGGAAAGCCTCCCGGAATAAATACTCATCAAATACAAATGTGCACTGAGACTTGAAAGTCTGGTGAGAAATAATTATATTGCACTAGCTGTGTTATTACCCACAGCCAGTGTATATCCACTCAGCAGCCTCCAAAAAGCCTCAAGAAGAAGGGATGCAAGGAAGGTAGGATATTTCTATGTGGCTCTGTATACAAGGCAAATGCATCCTCTAAAACCACATGATCTTCTAGAGAAATCTTGATTCCTCCAATAAACTTGAGATGCAGAAAGAAAACAGCTTTATTCTAGCTGGAAGCATAGAAGTAGTAGTGATAACACAAAATACTTCCTGTGTTCTTTATGTAGAGGAACTAAACTCTGGGTAGTTTGAGAAGTGCTTGGATGTTCTGTTCTAACGTATGACTGCGACAGCATCAACTGCAAAACAAAATACCCCAAGTCAGCATACATTGTCATTTGCTTTGCTCAGTTTCTTCATTGAGGATTTGAAATGCTACATTGAAGTCCACTGTAATAGAATCTGAGGAGATTTAGACAAAATCTGAGTCTGTTTTCATATGCTACTGGTAAACGCTGAGTAATAATTGTGAAGAGAAATATCCTCGTCTGAACACAGCATTTTAAAGGTTCAAATGAGCTTGTGTTTGTGGAAATTTTATGCTGTTTTTCAAAGTTTATTTTCTCAAATGAGACAGAAACATCCAGAAATATCATGACTTACAGAAAACAAGTTGGAGTGGGCCAAATAAAATGATAGTCTCCCTTTGGCAGGGAGAGGAGATGATGCAATTAGCTGATCTTTGTTAAGAAATGAGTAGAAAGGTATGAATTTGATAGACAGCCTTTTCCAGTCCAGAAATGTCATGGCAAACAGAGCAGAAAAGATAAACAACCAAACACTTTGGCAAAAATGAACGAGTCTGTAGTCAGATAATGTTCAACAGTAAGACTTGAGATCTAAAAACAAAAAAAAATCTCCTTAGTTTATTTTTCTTCTCACTTTCAGGTTTCCTTCAGATCTTTCTCTTGTTTACAGAATTTTTCTCTGCTAGAAATCTGGTCTGGTCTTTTGAATATACAGAGCAATAGGGATACTTTCAAAAATCACAATCAATTTTCTCTTTGTTCTTTTTCCTGAAGGTATTGGAAAACACAAATGGATTGTGTAAAATCTCTGCTACTGTGGAATTGCTGAAGGCAGTCGTGGCATACTGTGGAAGAACTGGGATTGATATGTAAAATTCAGAACAAATAATATAGCAAATCCCTCTAATGAGGCTTTGATAAAGCCCTATGTCTCTGTATCCACTCTTGTTTTTGTTGCTTTTTTTCCCCTTTCTTGTCATAATTAGGTACTGAAAGATGTGTTGTGTTTATGTCAAATGGAAAAGGATGAAGCTTGTTCTTAAGCTTGACCAGAACATCGTGAAGCTCTTCAACTAGCCTCTGCTATGTCCATTTCCATTGGCTTTTTATACATTATTATCAGGTATTTCCTCACAAAATATAAATGGTATCTAAAATGCTGCACCCATGTTTTTGTAGGCACAAAGTTTCAGACAACTGCTCAATTTCTAGGGCTTTCAGTGAACAACCAGCCTTTTAAAATATGCCACTTAACAGCAGGAAGAGCACCATTTGGTGACTTACTTCCCCCCCTGAAGCAACTCGATAGCAGAAACGTTTATCACTGAGAACCTCAGGGTGGTGTTGTAACTGGGCTTGCTATGGCTTGGTGGTTATGGCATGGATCCCTGAGTCTTAGTTGACAAATCACTGGGTGTTGCTCACCCAGAAATTTGACATCTGTCCAAATCCATATATTCATGAATGTGAGTGCCTCTGTTTTTGCTGACAGTTATTTTTTGCTATCTACTTTTGGAGGTGTATCAAAAAGCCTATTCTATTTTTGACTTCACAGTGTAGTTGTCATCTCTTTCATCAGTCAACATTAGGCCTTGATTTAGTGACAGTTCTGTTTTGTTTTCCTCTCTTTCATTGGTGAGTTGCTGAAGTCATGTTTGCAAAATATTTGGGTTACGTGTTGCAAAGCGTGAAATGCATCTCAGGGTGAAGCAAAGCTGGCCACAGTTTGTTGCTTCAGAAGCTTTGGGAATATTGTCCCTTGAGTGACGTCTGCAAGTGGTAAGAAAGTTACCTGAGGTCACATCACCAGAGGTGACCCTGAGCATTACCTTATGTTAAGAAGTAGATTCTTCCTTTTGTTTATCTTTTGAGGTTCACCTTGGGACTATTTCTGGTAGCATTGCAATGAAACCTTTTCCAAGTAGAGATGCTTTGCAGAGCCAGACACCAGAGCAGTCTTCAGTGCTGGTGATGCTGGTGTGCGGCTGTGAAGGGCAGGAAACTTTCTGGGGGTTTGCTTGAAAGTTTTTGGCAGCCAGACTAGGCAAGCAGACACAAAGCATCACTGTCTTGAATGTTGCAGCTGGTGCATCTAACAGAGGCTGTTAGAAATAAGACCATTGTCCTGAATATATCTCCTATCTTAGAATCATAGAATAATTAACGTGGGGAAAGGCCTCAAAGTTCACCAAGCCCAACAGTCAACTCATCCCCACCATACCCACTAAATCATGTCACTCAGTGTGAAATCTACTCTTTTTTTGAATGCCTCCATTGACAGTAACTCCACCAGCTCTCCAGGCAGCCCATGCCAATGCCTCACCACTCTTTCTGACAATAAATGCTTCTCAAACTTAGAGAAGCAATATAATTTATTTCCCATATTATTTCATGACAAAATCATACTCTGCACAGGATCTTATAATTTCCTTGTACAGTAATGACCAAATCTTTTCAGTTATATTGCATTCCTCTATCAATGCAACTGACATCCTGTTTGCCTCCTGTGCTACAGCTGCACGTGGAGCTGAAAGCTTTAGGAATATTATCTACAGTCTCCTAGATCTCTGCTATAACTTGCTAGCTGCAACCTCTGTCCTCTTTTTGCAGCAGCTCCCATCTGGGTATGGGGGATAGATTGCTTCAGGGAACATTGCCCAGCACGGTTATATTTCATGTAATCAATCCTTGGTTATTTGCATCCTCTTTAAGAAAGCGGAGCCGTTGGTGTGCTGGGAGTTTGGTATGTCCCCCGAGGTTTGCCTGGCATCACAGAAGCACAGGTGTTGCAAGAATTTTGCTCCTGCAAAGCACGAGGCACAGCAGGGGATAAAATCAGCATTTTTGGGGGTGAAATTTACAATAGTGCAGAGGAAGTTTTGCTGCTGAGACTTTGGGGGAATGTAGGCTCTTCCCTCAGTGGCATCGTTTGCTGCTGTTCAGTAAATAAGGGTGCAAATGCGACCCTGATGCCACTGTGCTTCTTAAGCACAATATCAGGACACTGTATAAAGACCCACTGCTCTCCAGGTAGGGGACTTGACTCCTCCAGCCATTCCCACTGTATGCTGTAATACTGGCTTTTAGTGTTTGCTGCAGCAAACGCAGCTACTAGTCTGTTTAGTTTTGCTTTTTTTTTTTTACAATTATAAATAATTCTTTCCAGATTGGATTGCACAATGACAACTGAAACAGCTGAAAGCCTCGAAACGTCTGTGTGTGTCAGCAAGACACTCAAAAGTAAGTTTTTACTTCTGACATTTCAGCTCCAAGTTACAGATTGAGTAGTCCTGTCTCCTCCTTTTTATAATCCACATTTAATTTCCTTTTAAAAAAGGATCTCAAAATCCTATAGAGGATCAAAACCACTTTTTAATTGAAATCTGACCACAGAGTATCTCTCAGGCGTCATGCTACTTGATGTGCTCAGCTTACACGTTCCCACAACACACAATCCAGCCTTTCTGCAATGGCAGAAACCTCAAAATGTTACTCATGGCTCATTCAGGTCAATTGCTACTGCTCCCACGAGACAGGTATCCCAGTTATTATGGTCTCACAACAAAAATGTCATTGAAAGCAAGCAGTGTCCTCATGAGAAAACAGACCATGCTCTACTTGTGGTTGGTTTGCCTTTGCATCTGTGCCAAAATTAAATTTTTGCAGCGTTTCTCTGGGGCGGATGACTGAACATGTTAATATATATATTTATTGCTTCATTCAGGTTGTTTGATGTAAAGGAGGGAAATAATCCTAACAGCGCATCAGTTGCATAGACTGTTTAAGCCTGAAGATGTGCTCAGGGCTCTTAACTGGAGAAATTTCAGAAAAGGGGATTTTGCTGCAGAGGGAAGCAAAATGCCATTTGCTTCTGGAACCTTGCCCAGGTCCATGACATCTTGTCCCCATCAAGTACAGCTGGGTTGTGTTGGACAGATACCTGTTCTGCCTTAAAGAGTGTGCTGGAGCACTGCCTGTCCCCTCCCATCTAGCTATGTGTCATCATACTCAACCTTGGTTTTGTTCATTGAAGAGACAATTTCTTTGTGTGCCCCTCACTGGGAATGTGGAGAGCTCCTGATTCCTGTTTTCTTGATAATGCTATTTGTTGTCTTAGATGCAAACACACATTTCCTATCTACTGATGCAGCTTTTCTAGCTATGGAATTCTCTTTTTTTCACCTGTCTCGATAAAACGGTGGTCTTACCCCAGACCTTTTCCTCACAGTGCTGATTCTGTACTTCTCAACATGTCTTTTGTTGGAGCAATAGCACTGGTTTTACTTTATTCAAACCAAGGCTATCGTCTACTCTGTGCTTCACATAGCAAATGAACTCCTTTGCTTTTGTTAGGGGAGAGACATATGAAAAACCTTTGCAAAACAGGAAGCAATGACAAGATGTGAGTTTATTGGGTTATTAGCCCAGGGGCATGAAGTTTTCATTGTATGATATTGTCAAGGTGGTAGCATCCAAAGGTCACTGAAAGTGTCAGACCAGAGATGCACATTAGACTGATGTCTTGCAGTTCAAGTGCTGTATCATTCCATTCATTGAAAGTCTTTTGTTAGATTATTAGCATGATTTATGTTGGCCTGGACTACAGGCATTTGGTGGTAAGGGTGTTCTTGTTATGTAAGATTTATTGTGCAATTTGCTTTGGTAATGTGAGATCCCACTGCACGCCTGGGAACTGTGATGCAAATAGATATGTTGCAGAGGTGGAACTGTAGGGGCTTTAGCTTATTTTTTCTGGGCCAGAAGAACTCTCTTTAGTCAGGCAGGAGCTGCTGAAATGTGAGATCTCATCAAGGTATTGTGCAATTTACACAGGATCAGAGCTCACAGCAAACTGTGGTTAAGCCACAGCAGTCCAGCCATGTGGAAGATGTTTTTTGATCATTTTACAGGTCAGGCTCTGAGGGAAGTGGATTAATTGTCTGGTCCTCAGAGGTAGTAGATGAGTTATCTTCTATATAACACTCTAATTGGTTTTCTCTTTCCTTCTAACTTGGGAATATACTCCCAGAAATAGTGAAATCTACTCAATTTGAAAGTAGGAACTTCTTGAATAAACCACAAAACCAGTGGACTCTCCATTTCTATTTCCATTTCCTAATTGCATTTTGTTACATAAATGTGATTCAATTTGATAACAATGGAACCCAATGTACCGAACATTCAGGGAAAAGAAATGAGATTGGAAAGAAAACAACCTTCAACATTTAAGAGAATGTGGACTTTTTCTCTTTTAAATAAAAACATCTGTATTTATATTTTGGAAGTTTGTCTAGGCCAAATGTTGACAAACTGTTCTATTTCCTAATCTGTATCCCGAATGGTGACCCTTCCATGTAGCCAGGCCTGTCCTTAGCCCACACATGTAAAATACGGCCTGAGAAGCCAAAGAAAGAAATTGCCAGGAGTATTTTTAAAAAGAAAAAGAAAGAAAAGTGAAGGGATGTATGCAGCCTTGGAAGCAATCTGTCATATATCCTTCTTGAAATCAGCTACCAAATTAGTCTCAGTGCACTGCAGAGTAATAAACAGTTATCATCCATTTGAAAAATTTCTGCTTTTTTTCCCCTTGATTTCAAGTGAAAACTGGAGATTGGAGCCTGGAATGTGCTTGGGTCCTAGGCTTGGCTCATTTCTGCATCCTGAAGTATGAAGTAAGGATGAAGAAAAAGGAGAAAAGATAACATGGACTCCAAATCAGTTTAGAGTTTTAAATTCAAGCCCAGCCTATAACCCTAATTACCTCTGGGCTGTTACAGCTGAAGAAACTGGGGTGCCCACAACAGTGGGTTTCAATTAGCAGAGCAGCTGTAATTAGTCTCCAAATCCACTACCAGGCAGAGGAGCTTATTTCTGTGGGATATTGTGAAGGCTGAGCTATCTTTTGAAGCATAGGCCCATTAAACACATTGGTTGGGGCCTTTGACTTCAGACATTTCTAAAGATGTGGGTTTCTTAAGGCTGAAAATAGCTTGGGAATTAATCACTACCTCCCATGCTTGTATGACCCCTGAGCATCACCAGCCCTTTGATCTGACCCAATCCATATGTTCCTGCGTTCTTGTTGTCTTCTCACCTCTATTTTAACCTGAGTTAGCTCACTGGGGTTGACCAAACTGAAATAAAAACATTCTTTCTTTTCAAAATAGCTGTAACGTCAGGCATCTTTGTTCAAACAAATTTCTGTTCAAGTGACTCCAGCAAAACTGAGAAAGGACGTAAGATCCGGTTTTATTTTTAACTTATTGCCTCTATGATGATTCAGATTGGCCTGGTTAAAAAAAATATCCTCTTCTCCTCATGCAATAAATCAGTGTTCTGGCTTTTATCCCGATGAAGAGACTTTTTTCTGTTGCCAGTGTTATCCCCAGTTCTTCGTCATTGTTATAGGAAATGATTATCTTCAGGGTAGACTTTGCTTTATCAATCCTTCTGACAGCTTTCAAAGGGCCGAGAAACATGACCTTTGGGTTGCAATCCATCTCCTCTCCTTTTCTTCTCTAACCAAATCACATATATTGGCACAGACTGACAGGGAAGTGATGGAGTCACCGTCCCTGTAGTTGCCCAAGAACTGCAGAGATGCGGCACTGAGAGACGAGGCCATGGTGGGATGGGTTGGGGATGGGCTTGGTGACTTTTTCCAACCTTAAGGATTCTGTGTTAGAAGATTACAGGCTCTTCTTCTTCATCCTTTTCTTTTTCTTTTTTCTTTTTTATGTTGTTTATCTGAAGGCTTTAGAAGGAATCCAGAGGAATTTCAGAGGTTGGTGCAATAAATTAAGCAAAGAAAATGAATGGCTTTGTTGGGTTTACAGCATGAGTGTATGGACATAACACAGTGGAATCAGTTCCTCAGAGACTGTAAATTATTGTGGCTCCTGCAGAATCCATACGGCCACGCTGATAAATATAAGAGTTGGGGAACTCATACAGAAAAATGTTAGAGCCACTAAATTCATTTCCAGATTCGGCTTGGAGTTATATAAAATCCTATTTTCAAAAATTTTCTAGTTTTAATCCACTTTTCATTGATATCAGCATCTTGCTCTCTGATACTGAATTTTAGGAATGCAGTTAAATGCATGTTTAATTATATCCAAAACAACCTCAGATGTAAGTTCCACTAAAATCACACAGAATGGTTGAGGATGGAGGGGATCTCTGCTCAAAACAAAGTCAATAACAGCAGGTTGCTCCACTTGAGTGCTTGTTGATATGAATTTCTGAATCAGGACTTCTGCTTTTCCTTCATATCTGAGGTGAGTGGGCTGCAGGAAATCTTATTTTCCTCCTTATATCTTAAATTCCAGTGTCTATGGCAAATGTGGTGGAGGTTCAACTGAATTGCAGACTTTATGTATTACTATCAAGACAGCAGCAATCCTGACTCTTTAATAACCTGGGAGGAGAAACTCCTGAAATACTCACTATGAATAGAGCGAACTTTTTCTGTTTGTTTCTTTGAGTTTTCTTTTAAATCTGAATGATTTGAGTCCAATATTAAATGGTTCACTTGAAGTTTTTTGCCTCATTCTGCTGCTCTAGGAAGAGTGGCCAATGAAAAGTCTATGCGAACAAAACCAGCAAGATCTGATTGTGTCTGTAAGAAACAGCAACAAGAGATGGCAGCTCAGTAGATATGGTCCCAAAGAGGCTGTAAAATCCCCATCTCTGGAGATTTTCAAAATTTGGCCAGACGAGGCCTGTTGGAGTTTAGAAGTCAGCACTGTTTTCTGTAGCGATTTGGTCTGACCAGAACCTACATAGCTGTATTTCTTGTATCTGGTGCTTGGAGGTGCTTACTGGCCTCATACTTCCACAGTCCAAGTTCCACATCAATGCAGAAAGTCTGTTTTCTCATGAGGTTCCATTGCTTTTTGAAGCATTCCGTGTGCATTTATCTCCCTGCAGGAAGGCGGGCTGGCTGGCAGCATGCTGCAGGGATTGAGGGACCAAAGAAGTGGAATGTAAACTGCAGAATATTGTCTGGGCTGACTCAATGTGCCATCAGGTGTGAGGCTTGGATAGAGATTTGTGGAGCTTGATGCCGAGCCCAGACAGAGCTTGAGTTCACTTAAAAGCACATCCGGCTAGACACAGCCATTGTGTTGAATCCTGGAACATGAATATCCTGTGCACTTTCAATAAGAGCCACAAAAGTATTTGGTTTTACAGGTCACTTCATTTGTTTCTGGCCCCTGCCTATGATAAATAGCTTTGTCTACTGCACTCGGCTCTTGCAGAGCTGTTTGCTCATGCCTGGAGGTGTTCAGATCTACCTGAGATGGTTTTTGCCTCTTGACCTGAGTGGTCCAACTCCCAGGTTGGAAAGCCGTGCTTTGTGATCTTGACACAAGTGGTATTTATTTGCCCTCGAGGCTGCCTCTTGCTCATTAGACGAGGCCTGTGGTGGAGCAATGGCATCAAGAGGATTTATTTGGAGACAAGTTGAGATTTAGAGTGGCACTTCTGACTGTTCTAAATGGAGCTGTTTTCTCTTCCCACCATTATTTATGTTGTGATAATATTGCATCAGTAAAATATAGCACTCTGGCAGTGTCAGCTCATGATCCCACCTGTCTAGGGCTGTGGCCAAAGCTCCTCCATCATGCATGCTCTGTGACCTGAGCTGTCACTGCTCTGTTAAGCCACTTCTTTACTCTTGACATCACAGCACACAGAGTAGCCACTGCCTTCAGCCAGCACCACGAGCTTCAAAACTCCCAGTAGGGTTAAACTCGAGATATTGTCTGTTTCTGAAACCTGTATTATAATCTGCTAGATGGTCACCCCCACACCAGAGTTTATTTTCTGGGAGCCGGTAGCACAGAGGATATTTCTCTTTTTTGTGCAAGTCTCCATTATTCATGCTGCAGTGACACTTTTTGGCCAATAGCCTGAACTGGAGCTACTGAGCAGACAGCCTGGGGTCACTCCAAGAGCAGTGATTGCAAAAATAAGCATATTGCTATAGCTGTGCCAATGCAGACTGGTCCATCAATGCCACCCTGCCTTTTCTAGAAATTAGTACCATCAGCCCAGTAACTTGGATGCACCACATATCTCCTTCTTGGCAGCTTGGCTGAAGGGGTCTTGTGCTCTCCTGCCCATCACAGATCTTTCTTCATCAAGAAAGCAGGTAGGCAGAAAAATACAGCAGTTTTAAAGGCACGGAGAAGCCAGAATAATCCTACCTCAGGCTTGGCAAGACATAGCATTGCAGCACATTCCTTCATCATTGTAACTGGGCTGGGTCTTTATGGCCAGACGATGCTGGCAAGGCAACAGAAAGTTAGTCTGTGTTTTTTGGTGGGGGAATAAAGATTAATGCTACCGACTGTAAACTCAAGGTGAGGATTTTTAGGAGCGTGAAAATGTCCTGACTCTGGATTATTGTGCCAGAAATTAATATCTTTTGCACAGATTACAATGTTGTGTTTCCAGTATAGTCATGGCCTAAAAAGTACCTCTCATCTGAAAAGAATAATGTTTCTGAGGCAGCATATCCGATCAGACTTGGACGGTTTTGCTTTAGGTACAGGTGTCTTGACTCTGTTACTGAATCTGCAGGGTGGAAGGATTCCAAGGCTGAATGGTGCATCATTCCACAGCAACTCATACCAGATGTTAAAGAAACGAAAAGTAATGAAAGTCAGTATTCCCTGGGACAATGGTATCAAGGTATTTCCTAGGCTTTTCTTTCATTGCTTGAAAGCTTACACGTGTCTCAGGCTTTTAATGAGTTTTTACTTCAGTCTGAGGGGACAGGTGGACAGTTTGCACTGTAGCTGGCTGTTATTAATTAAAATGAGGACTGACAATGTTAAAACCAGAAGAGGTGAGTCCAGTGAGAAGGATGAGGATTAGAAGAGGGGTTGTTAATGTTGAGTTCTCTGTTGGCAGCATGTCAACAGCAGCCCATCAGTCATGGGTATATGCCTGTGCAGGCTGTGATTGTCATCTACAATGGGACAGAGCTCTTGGTTCTGCTTCACAGCTCCTTTTCACCAGCCCCATCAGGGCTCCACATAAATGCCTTAATGCCATCATGCTCTCCATGGTCTTTCTACAATATTTTTTCCGCTGCTCTTCAGCTATTCATTATCACGTTGTGATTGCTCTTTGAAAAAGCTCAGAGCTGCAAAGTACTTCTGGTCCCATCAGCCCTTCAAACCAACCAAAACTGTCTGGGAGAATCTTGGGTTGAATTTGCCAAGGACTGAGATAATATGACTACCATAGACATAATTATTGCGTTTCTGAGCCAATATATTCCTGAATGCAGTATCCTACCTAGAATATGTGGAAAGAATGTATCGATGGTGAGTTAAGAACCTAAAAATGTGCTATTGAATTCTCTATTGAGATTCAGTTACCATAAACAGTAATTAAATTGTTATTGGGCTATCCACTGGCATGAGGAACATTGCATACTGTTATGTTTTCCACAGGCAAAGAGCCAGGCTCAGGCCAGAGTCAATCTTGGTGCCTTTTATTTCATGCAAAGGGAATCACAAACATGAAGCTTTCCTTCGAATCCCTGCAATGAGATCTCCCATGGCATCTCCCATCCAGAACAAGGATGCCTTCTGCCTTTTGGTGTCCTGCAGCAAGAAACAGTATATGCTACACAATGGGGACAGCCAAGCGACAGCTCCTCTGGTCCTTGGGATATGCCATTACAAGGAGTACTTGTTCCCCAGCATGGCCCCATCTTCTGGCACATGTCCCAGCTCATTCAAATGGTGGGTGGATGCCCAATTCTGCTTCAAGGAAACAGCAGCGCCCGCAGCCACATCCCAGCAAAGCAATAATTCTGTTTACTTAAACTTTTTTCTTCCTGCTTTTCCCCTGCAAGCATCCTCCTATGCCGTCCAAATCAGGCTTGAAGTGACCTCCAGCACTTTGGGTTGAGAAAGGAAGACAAAGGTAACCTGGCTATGCAACCCCATTCTGGGATACTGAATTCATTAGTCTCTATTATGACTTTTCTGAGACGGTCATTTCCAGCTTCAAGGTTAACAACAGCTGTGCCAGCACTGAGATTCTTACCGGATGGTGTCTCTCCCCTGGGGAAGTATCATCTTCCCCTTTTTCATGCCTTTCTTTTTTAAGCAAAAGAAAAAACAATAATAATAAAGCAGCAAGAATCAGGGTTTCCACAAACAGGGTCTGCACTAACAAGCTGGAGGTTTTGCAAAGCCTAGTGCTGAGTGTGTTCAGGGACCTATGAGGGAAACTGAGGCATTGGGAGCAATGTGCAGTGGTGATAGCAGAGCAAAAGGCATGAGCCCAAATTCACTGCTTTAGCTAATGGTCTCTGCAGCTCCTCCAGTGCTTCTGGTGAATATGTCAACAAGGTTTACATGTAAAGGTGCTACTACAGTGAGAGCAGTTGTATAAATAGATAGAGAAGTTTGCTTAAAATCAACTGTCAGGCTCTGGCGGCTAATAGTTTCCATCCCAAACAACTGTCTGAGCGTTCAGATCATATAAATCTCAGCTCTGTGTTCGCTGCTTCTCCAGCTGATGCTTCAGTAGAGATCTGTGGAAAAAAAAAAAAAAAAGGCAAAAAATACAAAAAATAAAAAAAAAAAAAAAAAAAAAAAAAAAAAAAAAGCAGAGAAAAAGCAGAAGATGCAGCCAAGACATCAGTGATAAAGTGAGCAGAAGAGGCAGCTGAAGCCTTGGACTGCAGAAAAGGACATTGTGTGCTGGAGTGAGGAGTGGCTCAGAGAGATCAATATTTCTTGTCCTGCCACATGCCAAAGCACTGTGTCACCAGCGGGGAGAAAATCCATCACGTAGATCTGTGGTAAGTGAGTGATACAGTGTGACATGTGGATAACAGTGGATAATGTCATAAGTCTATGAAAGAAGATATATAGACCACATACTACTGCTTAAAATAATAAGCTATTTGGTGGATGGTTTTTCCCACCCTTGAATCTGCATTTTTGTGTGCTTCTGTGCTTTGCCTGCCACTTCCCCTCTGTGTTTCACTCTCACTTTCTTCTAATATTTCTTGAGCTGTAAAGAAGAGCAAAACTTGTTATTACCCTGACTGACAGTGACAGTTTCTTGATAGGTTTGGCTAGGAGTAACATTTTGTACCAAGCAAAGGATTTGGGAGCCATTTGTATCATTTCCACCCAGGTTTTTCCACTGCCGTGAACAGAAGAGGCACTGGGAAACTGCCTTGTTTTCTCCTATGTGTAGATGAAGAGCAGGAAATCTTTGCATGTGTATTCAGACTGAGATGCCCTGAACAAGGATGAAAGGATGAAGGCATTTGTTCCCCTTCTCCTTGTCCAGGAGAGACCTTTGGGCACCAGCTGTGAGTCTTGGGGTCACACAGTCACACATTACTGCTTAGAATCATAGAATTATTAAGGTTGGAAAGGACCTCTAAGACCATGTAGTCCAACCATCCACCTCCCACCAACATTGCCCACTAATCATGTCCCCGCAGCGCCACATCTTCATGTTCCTTGAACACCTCCAGGAACAGTAGCACCACCACCTCCCTGGACAGTCTGTGCTGGTACCCAACCACTCTTTTGGGTAAGTTTTCCCTAATATCCAATTTGAACCTCCCCTTACTCAGGAGTTGCAGATGACTTACTGCCTAGCTATAAATTCTGACTTTTTTCCTCTATTTGTTGGACTACTCTCTGGTCTTTTGGTCTGCCCCGTGGCAGCACTGTCCAGTTTATTCTGGAGCTACTTCAGCAGAATTAATTTCCTATGTCACATGTTCATAACAGGTCAGGCTTTGGCAGCTTTTTGGTTGTCTTACTCAAATATGGATATTTACTTTTGGCCACAGAATTAGCTTGCTCAGAGTTTTTATGATGTCTGTTGGAGGCTTCTGTATTGCACTTCGGCTTGCAAACCTGTTTTTGGCATGATGATTTGATGGCAAAAAGAATTTGTGTTTGCTTGGAAGATGCTATCATACAATGGTAAAGGGACTGTAAAATGATTGCTGGGGTAACATCAGGCCATAAACTACAAATTAGCTGTCAAAATATAAAGAAGTACTCATACTCAAGCAAAATCAAACTTTGCTTGTAGTCTTTTGGGAGAAGGGGCAAAAGGAAAGTAACCCCAAAGCAAAGAAACACATGGTGAGACAGTGCCAGGCAGTAAGAGTGAAGCACGGTGTCTGTGCTTTGGGACCTTGGACACATCAGCTGTCTCTAACACCAAATGCTGAGCCATAGCAAAACCCTGAAATTGATTTTTAAGACTGTTTATTGTCCAGCCAAGGAACTACTTCATGAATTTTTTTCCACTATCACTGGCAGAAATGCATCAGATTAAAACTGCGTATGAAAGATTGCACAATTGTCTTCCTCTGAGCCAAACAACACTGAAAAGCAAAGCGCATCCCAGATACAACTAACGTGTAGATGGAACTGTTCCACACCTATGTATACCTGCCATGAATATCTCTATGTGCTGGATGCAAGGGCAGAGGTTCATTTTTACATCTTTCAAAAATTACCGTGAGTGTATCAGGAAGAAGAGTTGATAGTAGCAGAAAAAAGATGAGTTTTTGTTTATTTTAGAAATCAGTCATAGGTAATGTTCCTTCTATGGGTGAGTGAATCATTACTGCAGTGCTTGCTGTAACCTTTTCTTGAGTAATCATTGCAGACTGAGTTGTACATGAGTGATGGGCAATTTGTTGGCTGCTTTATGGTGCAGAGAAATTTTGATGAGATAAAGCTCTGATCTCATGTAATTTGAAAGAATACCGACTAGAACTTCCTTGGTGCAATATTAAAAGCAATAGAAAGATTTCTTCTAGATTTTAGAGAGTAATTACTTCATTTTGATGGTGCTCACCCATATTCACCAGGCATAGCAAAATTCAGGTGGATGATCCATAGAGAATCATAGAATCACTAAGGTTGGAAAAGGCCTCTAAGATCATCTAGTCCAGCCATCAACCCATCACCACCATGCCCAGTAAACCATGTCCTTTCTCAGTGTCCCTTCCCCGTTCTCACCATCCAGTATTAATTTGTTCACAGAAACAACATGGCTGTCTTTTAGGAGAGCAAAAAGGGAAGCTAACACCAACAAGATAATTACAGTGGAATTATAGAGGTCAGAAAAAATCTTTTAAGGTAATAGGTAAAACAGAGATACGTATTTGTTGAGTGAATCAAATCTTTGCAGGAGAGAAAGAATTCTCTTTAAAATTCATGAGTTATCTTCTCTACCAGGGACTTGGTAGAAATGAGTGATGTGTTCTCCTATATCTCAATTTCTATAGCAGGTTTGTGTTGTCTTTCAGATTACTTATTTTTCACTACTGTTCCCATAAATACCAAATTTATAGAAAGTGGGTTTTTCTTGTTTGTTTGTTTGTTTTTTAATGTTTAGACTTGTCTCAAGTAAAGGGAAAGAGAAGAAAGGAGTTTTCTTCAAATGCTTGTAGAAATATACAGCTGAACAGCATTTGATTTGAAGTTCACATATGTAATGCTCTCCATAAGTTGCCTATCATAAATTTGAAGCTGATGTTATAGTTTTGATTGCTCATTTTTATGATGTATTTTATGATTCATTTCCAGACAGATTTATAGCTCTTACAGAATACTAGATGAGCTATTCCACGTAGCTCTTCATACTTCACACTCTGACATACTTCATGTCAACAAGTTCTATTTTCTTCTCTGAAATTTCTGCTGGTTAAAATTAAGCCATATTGCGTTCAAAGTACATTTGCCTTTATAATTTTTGAATTCTTCTTGGTCATCTTTGAGAATTTGATGAAAACAGCCAAGGGTTCTGACTCTGCAGATGGCAAGCAGTAAATGAGAGCTGATATCTCCATGACTTTCAACAGTGAAACCAGGTCTTTCTTTTATACGGGCATTGAATTGACCACCTGAGTTTTGAAATGATTTAAGTACAAGGTGAAGCCTATGTAACCTACAAGTGTCCTTTCCAAAACAATCCCAGAAAGAGAAACAGAGAGGAGAGAACAATGCTGCTCTTTGCTGGCTAACAGATGTGAAACTATCTACAAGTGACAGAGTAGCCAACAATAACCTAGCACAAATCATGAGCTGTTGGAAAGAAAAATATCTTTACAGTAGGCTTTGAATAAATGCTGTGGCTTGGAAACGAGTACAGATTTTGCCCAAATATTCTGGCTGATGCTTTGCCTTTGCTGGGTCCTGTAGGAAGGTCCCATCGCTATCATTGCATCATGTCTTACCACCCAAATGTCTGACATGTGCCAAGCCAGACAGAGTAAGAAAAACACCATGTTATTTATATTTACTTGTGAATAAACGTGTTTATACTCATGTCCAAAACCCTTAAGATCTTCTGAGGACTGACTGAGTCTTTTAGAGCCGGGTCACCCTTTGGCTTATTCATGAACACGGGACATGCAGGCACAGGAGACAGCTGCCCAGGATATCACATCACTTCTTGCTGCAACTACAAAGCCAGTGTGTCTTTTACATGCACTGTTGTACCTGACTCACACAGGATGTGGCTTTTTTGAAGGCTTTCCTTGAACTCATAGTGTGGAAATCCACTCTACTAATCCCTACAGAGGAATAAGCATTTCCCATGTAGTGTTGCAAGGATGGTAGCTGCATCTGCAGCACGGTGAAATGAGTGGCTGAACCATAGAAAGGAAATGATGATGCCTCGGTCTTCTGAGCAGGCCATCTACTGGGAATGTGTTGCTGCCTGGTGGTGGAATAATCCATCTTTTGTTCTCCATGCAAGGGGAGAGACAGGCATATTGCTGAGACCTGCTGGGATGGCTCACCTGGAAGGTTCATCAGACATTGAGAAAATGGTGTGGAGAAGTTTATGCTAGTTCACCCTGGAGTTGCCCGTGTTTACCAAACCAGGAGCATGCTTGGAGGCAGCAGCAGAGGGACATTGCAGATGAGTTGGCAAATGCATCAAATGCCAGCAGCAGCCTAGGTCCCACAGATCTATTCACTAATCTACCTTGCTGCAGAGCCCAGGAGCAGCTGGTTTTCAGGGAGCTGCTTCAGAAGCAGAGATTTACGTTATGTTTGACAAGATGAAAGTCCATTTCAGCAGCTCCTGTTTGCATCTGGCGCTTTGCATGGAGGCTGTTCCTTTGCTTGCTTTCCAGTCTCACACGCTTTGCTTTGGCTATGAGGATCAGGTGCCCAGGGACATGGCAAATAGCTGCTGTTCAAGGACAGAACGTCTTGTTAAAATTCGTTCTATAAAAACGACAGTGACTGTTTTTAAGGCTGTTGCCTGCCAGTTCACGAAGCAGAGCTAAGAGCAAATTCCTCATGTGCAGCATATTTCTTTTTATGACCTGAAAGTGTACAGATTTTCTTTTGGCAGCACTGATTTATCTCGCTCCCAGCCCCTATCCCTAAAAACAAACTATCTTATGTTGTCATTTCTTTTTTTAATTAACTCTTAACTCTTGGTCTTTTCAAAGTGTTTTTTAGAGCAGCCGAGATGCTGCCTGCTCACCCTCTCACTGCTGTGCCTCAAACATGGGAGTATTACTACATTTCAGATAGGTTATTAATTTATGGTGCTTTAGTGAAGAGTTGTCAGGGACAGAGAGAAATGGGGTCAGCTTCCTCCAAAAATGACTTTGAGACCTTTGTGCCTCCATGTCGTGAGGAATGAAACATTGACCATTCCATTTCTGCTTTTTGTTACCACGTTATTATTTATCATGTTATTATTATGTTATCATACACACCACTGACCTCATAACTAACTTCTCCTGGTGTTTTCCCTCCATTCTCCATCACAGTTGTCTCCCATCAATGTCTTTGTACCTGTGCCTCCATTCTCTTTTGCAGCATCCTGCCCTCTTCCCCCTCTGTGTAAGGCTGAGTTTGGGATTTGCCAAAAACTTTCCCTTAAACGTTGTCAAAATTATTGAAAGTGCTTTTGACACAGCTTGAAAACAAAAGGTTCTTTGTTTTCAGTTCTGTGTTTTTCAACAAAGATCCAATCTTTTCCCCAGCAGCAAGAAGTGTTTTCAGTTCATTTCCCTAATACTTTGCAAGGTCTCTTTTTCCTACAAATCTCTCTAAATAACATCTCTAGTAATCTTACTTCTCATGTTTTCACCAGGAAGTGTTGCATATCTTATCTGTCTTGCCCATTTTCTTGTATTTCTTTTTCTTTTTTTTTTACCTAATCTAGTTTAAGCTTTAAATTCTTCAGGTTGAAGAACAGGGCTACATTTTGGCAGCCTTTGTTTGATAATATTGACTTAACATGCCTTAGATTGCCAAGAATGAAAGCAGCAGGTGGTACTCTCTGCTCAGTGGAAGTTCACATTAAGAGAAACTGTGGCTTTTCGCATTTTAAAGGAGATAATGGCTTCAAGACAGAAGAACCTGGCTTTCTTCAAGCCTCTGTTCTGCAGCTATGCATCATGTTGGATGCTTCCATTCCATTCCTATATAATAATGGTCATCTACCCACTCAGGTGCCTGAACCTATTGAGACTCTCATAGTTTGACCCTCATTCAATAAGTCATTCCAGAGCACCTAAGTGAGCTGAAAATGCAAATGTAGTGTTGAGTTGGTAGCATCCTGTGCTGGTTTAGATTTCCTCAGTGACTGAGCAGGTAGACAAGGATATCTTTATAAGGGATTTGTCCGTTTTTCAGTCAGTTTCAGTGAGGCTACCATAGATTGCTATCTGTGAGAGGAGAGGTGCTAGAACAAGAGATATGTGGAGGAAATTGTAAAAGGTATTTGCAAAATGTGTACAAGTGGAAGCAAACTTCAAGCAATGGAAATGGGCTGGTATTTATACATTCATGCTCTCTGCCATGCCTGCTTCCTTGCAGAGATGGAATTTGGCATGTTAATATGAATTCTGTGAACTTTTATCAAAATCCTAGGGCTAACGTGATCCAAGATGCTGTGAATTTGTGAAAATATTTGCTTCCTATTTTAAAATCTTTTTTCAGTCACTGTACTTGCAGAAGAATCATTACTCAAGTCAGAGGCATGGGCTGATGGTTGGACTAGATGATCTTGCTGGCCTTTCCAACTTTAATGATTCTGCGATTCTGAATTTCAATACAACTCCTTTCAGTGGTATTCTAGGAACAGCGGCAAAGAAAAACCTGAAACAGATCTAAAGATGATCACACCTATTATTGTGTGATGAAAGTCCTGTTTCTGCCTTAAAATCTCACTCATTTTTCAAGACTGATTTTCCACGCAATGCGAGAAATATTTGATTATTTCCAACTGGAGAAATATATAAAATAACAAAGAATTGTTGCACTCGATAGAGCCTCATGGCTGGTGGTCTGGCAGCTGCTCAGACAATACATTTGAACACTTAGACGAAAGCATCTTGGAGGGTTTTAAAAGCCTTTCTTAGAAATGGATATACATGTGATTTGGTTTGCCTCTTTTCCCCAGCCATGACAAATAAATGTTAGCAGTGTCAGGAAGAGTCCTGGTGAAGGACGGGAAGGAAAATACCAACAGCCCTGCCCTTGGAAGAGTGGGAATGTTTTGAGAGAGGCATCAAAAGAAAACTCCATGTGTTTCCTGCCACTTGGCCAATTTTTTTTCCCATCACCGAGGAAGATGAATCCTTTTCCTCTTGGGGAAACAGTATGACCCCATAAAGGAGCAGTTCCAGACCAGATTCTGTAGTTTTGCTCTGTATGTGGGAATTTTGTCCAAGGTCAGGGTGATGAATGATGGATATAATTAATCTGATGTTATTCAAATCAGTTGATGAAAACTGAAAGTAATGACCATGTGAGTAACTGCGGAAGGAAAGATGTGCACTGTGGTGTCTGTTGCAAAGTCTAATTTTCTGGAAACAATGAATAATACGGCTTTTTAAGGGAGGATTTGATGAACATCCAGGCTGAAGAAACTGATTTCATACACTAATCTGTGCTTAGAATCAATAGAGTATAGCTATTTATTCCTATAGCTCTCCATTTTGGATTTTGGATTGGAAGGACTCAATTTGTTACCTCTTGTACCATTTGCAGCACTGTGGCTGCTGCAAAAGAATCTAGGTGAGACAACACCAAAGGTTCCTTGCTGTCAGCTCACATTTCTAAATGCAACTAAAGGGGGATTTGTATCTAATAGATCTAACTTTGCTTCAACTACTTAGCTTCAGCTACTTTGCTTTTGCCTACCTAGCAGGGAGTGCTGGAGTTTTATTCACGAAGACAAAATACCAAGAGAAAAGTGGGTCAGATCTGTTCTGCCAACACCAGATGTCCGTGGGTGAAGCAGAGGAGACCAAAGTGATGGGCTATGGAAGGATGCACATGAATGACTGGAGCTACTTTTGAAAGTGCAAGTGCTAGCAAAGCCAGAGCTTTTCACCATTACTGAAGTCAATTCAAGCTTCTTCATGTTTTCCTCAGCTCTATTTTTCAGTGTGGTCTAGAAGTCTATCAAAGACTGCGGCTTAAGTTTCCAGTGATTTGTCAGGATAAAAAGATGCCATTTCCACACAGCCTGTTGTTCCCAGTGTAAATATGTTTTTAGGCACAGAGAAAAATAATTTCACAGAGCAGAGAAGCTGCAAACCCTTCTGGCAGTGTCTATGGCAGCATAAGTGCTCTGTTTCCATCACTTCTATTTATGGAAACCCAAAGACGATTTATCTCCTAGATTACCATAAGATTTGCTATAGCTTAGTCAGGAACCATGAATTACTGCTTAGCAGGAGTTATTTCAGGGAAACTGCAGAAGTTGGGGAGAGGCTGTGCCTCAGAGCACAGATATACTGTCTATCCTGGTTCCCCAGAGGGACCCTGGACATACCTTCTCCTCTCCCTTCAGAAATGCTAAATCAGCTAGTAGTGGAAATGAGGTTCAGATTGGATATTAGTAAAACTTTCTTCTCAGAAGAGTGCTGATGCTGTGGCACAGGCTGCCCAAGGAGGTGGAGGAGTCACCGTTCCTCGAGGTGTCCAAGGAACATGGAGACGTGGCACTGAGGGTCGTGGTCAGTAGGCATGGAGGGATGGGTTGTGTTGGTCTTGGCAGTCTTAAAGGTCTTCCCCAAACTTAATGTTTCTACAGTTCTATGAAGTCCTTTTAATACATCTGATCTTAAGTTTTATATCGCTGATTGCTGGCTCCTAAAGAATGGCATCTCCACATAGGAGAGTGGAGAACAAGCAGAAACCTACACAGCCCTGACAGCTGCTCGGGTCTCCCTTGGTCCTGGCAGGGGCAGATGTGACTTTTTTCCCATAGACATTCTGTCACTGCAGAGGTGTTTTTTTTTTTTTTCTTGAGAAATTCCAGACCAAAATATATATAAAAAGGGAACATCTGAATTCTCCTGGCTGGACCAAGAGAAATTCCTTGTGGTTTCAATGGTTAGACTTCAGCTATGTGCTGGCAGTTTGAGGAGAGATGGAGGGATGCACAAACGGCACCAAGACCTTCGGGAGCCTCTCGTAAAGGCTGTCTGGGTCTTCTTCAAAATATGCATGCCTCAGCTCAAGGATATACCACGCACAGTCATGCTGGCCCTTGTGCTATTCGTATTCTGACTGATGCTGCTTGCTATCATGAGATTTGCCCATTGCTGATGACACTTTGGCAGCCACTGAGTTTCTGTTTGATTTATGTTTACAATGTAATGAACAGGCTTCTATTTATTTCTGCTGTTAGCTCCTTGCCTTGGTTCATAGCAAGTTTCTGAGGTTCTTAGGCAAAAATAGAGGGCAAAGTGCAGTCAGTTCTGGTTTTGCTTAAAAGAATAACCCACAACCCAAAAGGCTTATTTATTTCCTTGTGTTCCTAGAAGATGCTAAAGAACCCGTGGTGTACTCTGCAGTATCACCACAGGAAGAGCACAGGAACTGAAGAAACAGGGAATGAATGAGGTATATGAAATCCTTGCCTTTAAAAAAAATACAATATTTTAAACAATTATTTTGGGAAAGACGAGAATGTAGAATAAATTCTCAAGCTTTTCAAGAAGACATCGTATTTTAAAAGTTAAGAATAATAGGAAATTGGTTTCTCTTGCAGAGTTTTAAAAGTGGGGAGTAAAAAGAAGCTCCTGATCTATTTCTTGTGGAAGATTTCACTCTACTCAGTGTCTCAACAGATGTTTAAAATTACATTACTTTGAAAATCTGGTATTTTACTAGTTCTGAGGTTTTCTGTCCAGAAGGATTGTCCCATCACCCTGGAGTTTCCCTATGTAAGCACTGAGTTTGCAAGGAATGGTGTCTGGGACTTTTCCTGTTGCTATGATTGCCAGTCCCAAGTGTAAGCTTCACTGATGTCTTAAATAAATTAGACTGTCAGATTCATCTTGTTTTATCTGATTTCTAAACCCAGTAATTCAGAGAATTAATACAGCTTTGGGAAAATCCAAAATCTATGTGATATTTCTTTTGCATAAACTCACTTAACAAAGAATGAAGTCATTTGGATCAATTAATTCTTTTCCAGGCGCTTTTGGACCCAGAGAAAACCTGCCACGAGGAAAGGTGTGCCCATAGCAGGCTAGCTGGTATTTGACTGATTGGGTATTGAGTCGTGTGTAATTGTTCATGTAAATGTACAGATGTTGACTATTTGCTAGGCAAATCATATAGGTAAGTAGAGTATCTACTGCATCCCTCAGGAACTTGCTGTTTTAGAGGTGTTTGTAACTGAGAGTAGAAAAAGCAGAGTCTATCTTTGGCATCTGTCACAGTGACAGGTAGAAATTGTCTCCTTATTAAAACTAATGATGTAATGATAATAGCTTACTTATGCCATTATAATGTCAGAGCTGTTTACTTTTTCTCAAGGGTCAGGGATGCTGTTTGCTGTCTCTCCCTGACCTGGTGTTGCTCAGATTCATCAAATTACTTCCATGTATTACAGGAGAATAATTTAGGCACTGAGGTTTGACATTATATCTCTTGCAGTTGGTTTCTGCACTCGTCTTGGTGACTCTCATTATTAGTGTATGTCAGCACTGGCCTTGTGCCCTTATAAAGTGAGAAGCAATCAGTGCCAGATTAATCAGCTCTTACTGTAATGAAAACCAAAGCCAGTTGGTTGTTGGTTTGGTAGGGAAAATACTGGAAGAGAATTGTTCCAGAAAAAGAAAGCAGACAGAGGGAGACATGTGTTTGGGTTTGAAATCTCTGCATTGAGGCAGAAAACCAAGACTTGCATGCTGTGATAAAATCTCATGCAAATCATAAATGTGCGCAAATCCATCTTAGCAGGAAACTCAGCCAGTTTCGGTCTAAGTAGCTGCATTGAGGTTTTTGCTGTTTCTCTGAGCAGTGGTAGCAGTCTGCTTTGGTGCCTCAACTCCAGAGACACAAGGAATACTGGCAATAAAAATGCTTCCTCCAATAACACCTTTAGGCCTGGCATTGCTTAATGGGCTGTGAGATCACATGAAAGCAGCTGCTTCTGACCATTACAGAGGACACATTACTCCTTTTAGTCAGTTTTAGTACATGGAAACCACAAAATAAGAAGAAAGTAAATCAGGGCTAAAATACATTTCCACCTCCACATGCAGGAAACAATAACAGCTTAGTAGTGCTGGCATGAAAGGGACTGATCTCAGCTTTATCGTATTGGGAATGTAATAAACACTCATATTAGAAGAGCTATAGGTCATTTCGTTTTTCCTGCACACCCACCGTGGTCCTCCCATTCCCTTTCTTTCGCCGTTCCATAGGGGAGATTAAATAACACAGAGGATGGACTGTGTTGCATGGCGAGAAGATTGCTGAGATCTCAGACTCACTTTATCCACAGTACAGTAAGAAGAAGCAGTCTTTGTTCCAAAAATCTCCTTAGCCCAAAGAAAAATATATTCTAAGTGGCTGTTCCTGGAAGATGCCTCCACCAGTAACTCCAGCCCAGCTCACAGTGTAGACACCCCAGATGGAGGACAGCAGGCAAGGCATGAAATTGGTGTCCTCAGCATCAACTGGAGAAGAACAGCCCTTAGAAAGAGTGGTTGGGCACTGGCACAGGCTGCCCACAGAAGTGGTGGAATCATCATCCCTGGAGGTGTTCAGGAACAGTGGAGATGTGGCACCAAGGGACGTGGTTTAGTGGGCAATATTGGTGGTAGGTGGATGATTGGACTAGATGATTTTCGGAGGTCTTTTCCAACCTTAACGATTCTATTATTCTATAGAGCTCAGATATGAGACTTGAATTTCATTAGTAAAAATAAATATTCAGTGCAAGCTACTTTACTAGGATAATACTGATACGTTACACTGTACCTTTCAGGAGGGATCTCACCCACTGGGAATGCTCTCTCCTTTCCAATCTCCTGCTTCTTTTTCAGAGTCCTGGAAGGAACTCCTGAATAAGCCTGCATTCATGTTTTCATTCCTGAAATACAGAAGGCTTTGAGACATGTCTTCTTCCTTCACTCCTCAAAGGGCTGCGGTAGAGAACATGAATTATGGTGTAACCTGTGGCTGGCAACAGCATGTCAGAAGTGGGCACCTCCCTGGGGACAGGAGAGAAATCGCAGCCTCACTTCTTCCTTCCTGCTGCAGCCAGAGGTACTGTGTGTGGTAAGGTCGTTGTTTGGTTGTGGTTCAGCTAGGATGGCCTGTTAACAGCAATCCAGAATTTAGGAAATGTAAAGCAAGAAATTCCTTCTCCTTATTGTTGTTGTTGCTGTATTGTGTTTTTTTTTTTTTTTTTTTTTAGAGATGGAAGTCAGTGATTGAGTGTCTTGTTTAACTTTACTGGTAACTTGTTTCCCAGGTGTGTTCTAGAATAGGCAGAATTGAGTTTTTACTTCTTGTAAACAAGAAGGATGAAGATTTTGTTCTTCCATTGATATTTGCTGGAATTCACCACTCTATGCTGAATCAGTTCATCCAGGTCAATCTGTTCTTTAAACCAGACTTTACATCAATGCTGCTTCTCTACAAGTGCATTTGTCCAGGTCCAAAGTCAAGGTCTGTCTCTTCCAAAGATGGTTAACTGTGGGTGACACGTGAGTTCCCACTCATCTGTACTCCATGCATTGTGCTGGCAACATACTATTATGCCAAACTAAATCAAGGAAATTCCATATACGTTAATTCCTTATGAAATTCTCTCATCTTCAGGTGGTCTGCCATACATTTGACCTTGAGGATGGACAGGTGCTCGAAAATCATACTTGGGTTTTTCCCAATTCTGTGTTATTTTTGGATTTAAAATCTTTGAAAGTGCATGCAGTGAATGTGTGTGTGCCTGGAATCCTGGTTTACTGCATCACAGCTGACTTTAAAAGTGGGGAATTTTAGTGAGAGAATCTGCCCTATAAATCTGACCTACAGTATACCACTGAATGAATAAGTTCATCCCTTGGTCCCATGTTGGTTGACTCTAAGTGCCATTTCCTTCTGCATGCTTCTGCATGACAGTAATTCGTACTGGTAGCCACAGCAGGTCCCCTCCACAGCATCTCCCAGCTCTAGTTTGGTTGGGAAACCCAGATGTTGCCTAGCAATCTGATGACAGGCTTTACAATAGGGTACCTATGCCAAGTAGCAACTTTTCAGGGATGTTGCTTGAAGAGTATCTTGACAAATATCACTGGGTGGCAAGGTGCAGATGCTAATAATTTGCAAATGAACCTGGTGAACTGGGAGTGGGTTTTGGCTAGTAGACTTATCCGCCCTTCTACCACTTCCTCCATTTCTGCCTCTCTTGGACCATATCTGATGGCAGACACGTCAGAAAGGGATAAAACCAGCATGTCACTTGTCTTTGATGTGGGGTTATTTTATATCTATCCATCTGAAAACCATTGCAGTGAGACACTACAAACATAACGTTGCTTGGCTTTTATTAAATATTTTTTTTCTTGGATTACTGCCCATAATACAGCAACTAAAAGTACAAAATAGAATGCACTCGCTTGCAATTTCTCTTCACACTGACTCCCTTTTGTTCCATTTCAAGTTCAGAGGCTTCCTCTAGAGAGCAAGTATGACTAAATTATACAGTGAAAACTTCCACGGTGGTCTAGGTTTAAGATTAGGTCCGTACTTTATTCAGTTGCCAAGTAATAATTGCACTGAAACTGCAGCTATAGTCCCAAATTTAAGGACAGTCAAGTGGGAAAAATCATCCTGAAGGGCAGAGAAGGGCAGACAAGTCTGTAGTTTTCTGAGAGACATCAATATTCTCATTCATTATAAGCAGATTGCACATGAACAGGCTCAGTAAGGTTGGTGAGGGAGTTTGTCTTTTCTTGCACCAAAGAAGAACCCAATTGAGCCTTTAGGGATCAGACACTTTGTATGAAGCATTTACTGGAACTCACATTTCTGAGTTTACAGCAGTGGGTGCTCTTATCATGATGGCACAAAGATGCATGGCCTGGGTAGCGGGAGGAGCAAACGGCTTCAGTTGAAGTGGTGCTGGACATGGGCTTTCCACCCTTATAGATAGCACCCTGATTATTCAGATACTAGGAAAATCTACAGATAAAATCATAAAATACGCCAAGGTTCAGGGTGTATGAGTGTCACAAATAGACTGGGGCTACTATGGTGATTACGTATGAAATGATCATTTACAGAAATCTTATGACTGGCTGGTCTGTATTTAGTGTTTCAAACATAGGCTCTTTTTAATCATTGGGTTTCCATTCAGTTTTTCTGTCCAGAGAGACCCAGGATAAGTGGCAAATTCTAAATCAGATCTGCTAAGGATGTGAATCTGTTGATTCATCACAATAATTGAGATCTGCTCCATGTTTTAACCAACCCAGCAAAATCAAAGCTCTGTTACCACATAGATCTATGATTTATTTCCTCTGTTTTACTCTCCCTATTAGAAGGAACTCCATGCTATGTTTTCACGTTTTCAGAAAGGTTTCAAGAGCAGGGAACTGATGCAGGAAGAGGAAGGTAACTGCCGTGCTAAAGTCTATCTTGGTCCAAACCTCTTGCATTGGCACTGCATTTTAGCAGACCATTGCAGCACGGGCAGCAGAAGAGGTAACAACAAATGGAAAGCAGACAAGACCTCCCCATTGGTTATGTGCCTGAACATTACAGGCCAAAGGAGTACGTCAGCCATGTGTTCCTTTTCAGAGAAGAGCAGGACATCAGGAAGTCTCTTAATCCTTGCTAGGTTGCAAAATGATGGAAACTTGAAAGACTGCCAAGGAGAACTGGGATCAAAAGCGTTAGCGTTCTATTTTTTTGGGAAGAAAACTACCTATTCTGTGAAAAAAAAAAAGAAAAAAAGCCCTGCAGCTGAGTGAAATATCTGTCTCTGAATGATACTTGAGATGGGTTCTTAAAATACTCCCTTCGTCACTTCGTGATGATGGATTCTGAGTTCTTTCAAGTGGTTTTTTTTGAGCTCCATTAGATAGTATGAGACAATTCTCACAGCTCTTAGAAACCATCAAAGGCTGTCACAGACAGAAGCAGGAGGGCACAACGTGGAAGGAGTTTTCTACCCACCCTGAAGATTAATTTGTAAAAAAAAAAATAATAAAAAAATAATAAAAAAAATACATTCATAATCAATCTGGCAAAAGATAGAAAAAGATCACAACTTGTACTTACTAGAATGTACTTCGAAGAACAAGTTGTACTTTTATGCTGAGTTGTTTTACTTTCACTGCAAAATATTTTGAAATTGAGCTTTCCTGCAGGCTTATTTATCCAGCCTGTGTGGTTTAGGAGCACTGCAGAGGGTTTCAGGTGCTACCTCTCTGCCTCACTGGGGCTTGGGACAATGAACTGAATCCCGTAAACAGAAAATTTAGGCACCCGGGACTGAAGCCATGAAAGAAAGTAGCTGCCTGATAGTGGCTTAGCTCAGCATGTCTCAGCTCAAAGTACAGATCCTTAATGTTCCTTTGTTTGGTTGTTACTGATTTGGAAAGCCCCTAACAATCCACTGGCAACTTCATTTCCTCAGTGATGTCCCCTTCTGGAACCTTGCCACACTGTGTCTCTGGACCAACTGACTATCACCACCCTCAAGACTAATGGAAGCAGAAGTACAGGTGTCTGTCTCTCTTCATCCCACCCTTGGGCTATGGGCTCTTTTCCATGAAGTATTTGGGTTCTCCTCTGTTTGGCCTCCCTTCTCTGGAGGAATCTGGTTACAAGAGGAGGTGGTCCCAAAGGATCTGTAGCCATTGCCTGCAGTCTTGGAAAGAGAATGACAATTGGCATGGCTACACCGACCAGCCCAAGTGGAGAAAAGGGCTGTCACCCAGGATCCAGCGCACAGCGGAAGATATTGACGTAATTATTGGCACAGGGATGGGAGATATGTCTCGTGCCTCAAGAGTTTGTCCCCTCACAACATAGCTCAGCGAATGTACAGTGAGGGCTGGCTCTTGTGAAGAGTCTGCATTAGATCTTTTATCCAGACATGGAGATTGTCATGGGAAGAATGGGAGGCAGCAGTTGGAGCACCTAATTTCCCCCGAGGGCAGTGGCTTGAAGGCATACTTCTTCTGTCAGCATACTTCTGTCGGCATTTTCCTTTGGCCAGCAACCCTCTGCCTCCCCTGCCAGCTGTTCAGGAGCCCAGTCCACAGGTGTCTTGCTGTCTCTACAGACTGGAAAAGGAGCCTTGGCAGCAGTACTCTGCTTCACACTGTAGGATGTTCTGGCTACTTGGCTCATCAGGGGATTTAATGCTGTTTGATTTGCCTGAAGTTATGCATGAAGGGAGTGAATTCACTCACAGGGAGTGAATCAGACTTGTCTCACAGTTCTTCCAGAGCCACTTCATCCCCCCACCTGGGCATCTCTGGTCCTTAGCCTGGTTCTCAGCTGAGCAGAGGAGCTCAGCTCACCATTAACTATCAGTGAATCATCTAGCCATCTCAGAAATCCCCAAATAGGTAAATCGCTGTTTTTCTCTTCCCTTCTTTATCCTAATGGCTTCTAAGTGCTGTAATTACCTTTCTCTTGCTGATAAACTGAGAAGGAACAACCTTCCTAAAGCACAAGGGGCTTAACAAGGCAAAATCTGCCAAGTCAAGGAGATGCATTCGCATCATCTGAGAACAGCAATCCCAAGTGATTCAACGACTAATTTGCCCCGTGTCATTAATTATCACTTATCTCAACAGGGTAATCGGGATTCACAGTTTTCCCATGTGTTTTCCTAACAGCTCATGCTAAGGAAGAAAAGGTTCAGAACAAAAGCATGCAGAGCAAAGAACACAGTGGTGACACAAGGGTCACACAGGTAGATGTAATTTCTCTGTTAACTTCACTGGGCTGGACGCCCATTACTTGCTTTTTTTTTTTTTTTTCTTGAACGTCTGCATTTATTTTCAAACTCTATTCAATCCATTTATTGTTCATTGTGTTGAGCACTTTGTCCTCTTGATGTCAACGCCTTGCTATGAGCTCTATTACGTGTGCTTTGAAAGCAGGGTCAAACAATCTGTATTGGTGAAATGAGACTCTTGTATTGCCACTTTTGCTTCACTGGCTTGAGCTTTGTCTCCCAAGGTTTTCAGGTGGGACACCATTCACTGCTCTCAAGTCCTCAGATGTTGGCAGGGTATGTGGCTCCAATGTTATTGTGACTTATTGACTTCACTACTCATGGAAACGTGGGAAGTCCCTAAACCACTGACCACTGGCTTGTAGGATGTATCAGGATAAGACTTAGCACATACATCCTTCTCTACATATACACATGAATCAGGGCAGAAGGATGGGCAAACCTCTACTCTGGTGCTGAAGGCAGTCCCATGAGCAGCAAACCAGCGTCTGCCAGGCACTTCAAATGCAGCTCATCATACTTTAATTTTTCCCTTTGTTTTCTGTCTTTTATCCTTCCAACATCTTAACAGGCCACACAAAGCAGAGGAAATTTCTGGCTCTTCAGAGCAGACACTTAGCAGCGTCTTGTGCAGTAGCTCAATTAGACAAAAGAAATGTTCCCCCAGCTTCTGGGGGGAAAACAGCAGTAACAAATTGCAGAAGGTTTATTTAAACGTGGCTGTTTATTTTTATTGGAGATTGAGTTACCTTCCCTTATAGGAGTAATGTTTTGGAATCCTCAGTTCGCCTACAATAAATCTCAGTTTCTGAAGAAAAGGAACGAGGCCCCTTGTCATTTTTCTTTGCTTTCCTCCTTTGGTGAGTTAAGGAAATTCACTATGAAGAATCATTTATAACAAACTTGCTTTTGAGATTGTTGGCAAGTCCTTGGCATGTCGGCAAAATGAATTACTGCCCTATCCTTGGACAGTCAAAGGACAAAGACACGGCTCTCTTGTTTCTCATTGTTGACTGGCAGGACTCTACTATCAGGCAGCACAGAGAATGAAGAAAGCAAGAAGAAAGGCTCACAGCTGGATCTCAGAGAGGTTGGTGAGGATGGAGGGAGGACCCCAGGTCCTGTTATGACTTCAAGCCATGTTTTGTCCCAGCAATTGCCAACAACCACATGGACAATGTTTTGTTGCTGGTATTGTGGCTTCTTGCAAATCACGGGCTTCATTTCTCAGTGTGGGCAAAGAACAATGTGAAGTTGCACCCAAGGCTCTTTAATTCTCTGAGAAGGGATGGTATTTAGGTTAATGCAGAGTAAAGGGACCGCAGGGAAGAGCAGACTGATGGTGAAGACCAAGACTTCAAAGATGTTCTCAAGCAGCTCTGACTCTTCTCATCCTGAGCAGCTTTTCATAGGCATTTGCCACTGTGGGCTAAATTGCTTGGAAGTGTTTGGCTGATAGAACAGCTGGAACTGGTCATCTCCAGCATTCAACAGTCTCTGTTATGATGTTTTTATTAGTTATTTATTTATTTTGCAATCACTTCTTGTTCTTCCCCAACGAAGCTCTGAAAAGGTTTTACAAAGGAGAAGAATTTTTTGTTTATCATCACAAATATACACAGCTGGAAAAACTGAGTTTATGTGTGTAAGTCAGGATCACACAGTGCACCAGCATGTGGATAAAGGAGTGTTTAATAATAAGGTAGACACCTGGCAGCAAAATCCAGGGAACTTCTATCACTTTTGGTCTAATTTCATAAGGAAATTAATCTTATGATATCCAGCTGTCTGTATCTGATCATCAAGTTTAAAGAGGTAATAATGCTGGGATATGCAATACAGCAACATTTCAATTTATTGAAACATTTCATTTATTTAAATGTTATTTCAGGAAAAATGACACCAACATTAATGTAGAAATACCATTATTTGACAGACTGGACTGCCACTCTTTGATGGACTTGATCTGAAAAATCGTGAGTGTCCAGCTTTTTCTGCTGATAGTTCTTTTTCAAGATGACTAAACCTTTCTGAGTATACTGGCATAAAGACATTGTATGTTGAGTATTAATGCATGAGAATGTTGTGCATTCTTTCTTTCCTATAGTGTACACCTGAATCTGGAATGTAGCCTTACTGCAGTTCTGGCCAAACAGTCTAGAAAGTATAAAAGTATGGTGATTTTAGACTTTGCAAGACAGGAAACAGAGGATATTTTCCTCCTTTTCAGTTTCCATCTCTTCTTGGTGTGGGGTTAGGATTTACAAGAATTTAGAGGATGTATGGTTCAGCAAAATCATTTCCCCCGATTAGACGATGCCCATTCCTTGGTCTCCTTTAAAATTATTGTAAGAAATATAATACATAAAAACCATGGAAGTCGGAATGTCAAATTAGAGTTTTATCCAAGTAATCCAGGTTTGGGGACCTTGTCATGCTAAGTGGGTTCTCTGGCCCTGACTACTTTTATTATGGATGGAGCCACTGTGGAACCACATTAGAAAAGGATATTGTTACAACACTTTCAATATCAACAGTGCTGCTTGGAAAGGAGTAATGCATTCCAGATGGCTAGTAATAATATCTGTCCTTTTCAGAAGTGATTTTTGTTTAGATTATTTGTTCTGATAAAATTTGGGATAATTTAGATTTCCATCAAATTTTCATTAAACACATAAGGTTATTTGCAGAGCACAAGATAAGTTTATTCTGAAAGGTTTCTTTAATTTAATTTGTTTAGATATGCTTTCGTTTTGGTCTTACTTCTTTCACCTCAAATACTGTAGCTAATATTGCTCTGTGAAAGCAGACATTGAAACTGGTTATATCCTGGGCTTTTGCACACCACTGGCAAGTAATGGGAACTGTTCATGTCTGTAAATGGGCATAATAACAGACACTGGATATTGCAGGTGAGATTAGGAAATTCTCCACTGAAATTTATCTCAATTTGTTATGTGTAGCAACTTCTCTCACCGGAACTGCCTGTCCATTGGGCACCAAATTGGACGTGAACTACTCAAAATGAAATCAAAAGATATTTCAAATCTGTCATTGCTCTCCTGTTGAAAATCTCTGAGGGAAGTCCAGATGCTGTTAGGTGAAGCTAAAATCATTGTAAACATACAATGACTTGATTTTCATAGGAGCTGAATCACCATTCTCCTTCTTTTTCCTGGTGCTCTTGTACCACTGAAGGTCTATGTATCACTGATGAAGGCAAACCTTGTATCTCCTGATATTTTTCTGTTCCAAATAATCCTGCACATGAAGAACAGCATGCAATGCAAAGCTAATATCCATAGATAGGGCAGGTAAAATATTGCCCAAGCAGTCTTGCACAGGGCATTTTTTCAATTCAGCTCCATCTTTCTGGTTTGGCAGGGATTTTGATGCTTAGCTTTCTGTCCATCACATGCCATTGCCCCCAAGGAGGGCAATGTGAACAAAGACTGTCATGACACGCCTTGGTTTTTATTGTCTGTTCTTAAGACTTGCTGTTTCTGGGCTCTTTTCCAGTTTCTGCTTTGGCCATTGCTTTAGTCCTTTTCAATCAGGTATTCATGGGCCTCCAGAGACACTGGAAAACATGGGGCATATGAACAGCAGTGGGATTTGGGCTGGCTGAGTCTGGTTGCCCTTTCTGCTGAGCCTTGTCCGTGGTGACCTCCCTTGGTAGGACTCAATGCACAATCCTGCTCTCTGCAGCTCCCTGTCTGCTATACCCAGCACCATCCACCCATCTCTCCAGCCACTGGCCTTTCTTTCTGAAGATTTGGTTTTGCTTTGTATTTCTACAGCAGGCATTAGTTAAGCTGCTCACTGAAAACCTTTTGAAGACATTCCCCAGAGTTGGTGGCTGTTGAGCATCATGCAGTGAAAGAGCTTGAGGAGATTTTGTTAGTCCTGGCTGACCAGAATCCTGTTTCATATTTGAAATAGATCTGCAGCTGGTTGGTTAACAAAATATTATGCTCAGGATAACTACCTGAGCCACCTCGCCAAGCCAAAGATTCGTAGTAGGGTTCCAAAAAAGCCAATATTAAATCCAGAGATGTCAACATTAGTGAAGTAGGACTAAATCATCTCCAGCTGGCTTTTGCTCTTGCCTGAGGCAGAGAAATAAGTAACTCCCTTAAAAAGAAGAAAAGATGAAGGCTGTATTAATGAGGACCATAACAAGGCTTGTAGCTCAGGTCACGTTCTTTTTCCATTCCTATCAAATACAGTCAGTGATCATCTCTCAGATTGCTTTCTTGTTGGCTTCTCTACTGAAACCCAATTTCCTTGGCAGTGAGAACAGCCAGTGACACCATGCAGCATCAGAGACGTGAGCTGACCTTGTTTCAAGGGGTGGCCTGTGTAGGCAACAAAATCTTCGTTGTATCTTTCTGGTCAGTTCTTATGACAAAACTGCTCTTTGAAGAAGCAGAGATTTTAGGTATGCATTGTGCTGTATTTAAGGCTGTGACGTGCCTTGAATTCACTGATAATTTGAATTAACATCCATAGGTACTCTGGAAAACCCTACTTTCCATATGAATCTATGTACGTAATTAAGTACATCAAAAATACTTGCATTTTTTTTGGCATTTCTTTTTTTTTTCCCTTTTTTTTTTTTTTTTTTTTTTAAATATTTGCAAACTGACATGGTCTTGGTGCATAATATTGGGCAAAGTGAAGATGGGTGTAATGTGGCATGGAAACATAAATTCATTCGGCTGGGATCGTGGAGAGGAGGAATTATCCCTGTGGGAAGATAGCAGGTGGGTTAGTTACTGGGCTGCATCTGCAATAAGCAATTAAAGGAAAACATCTGTTTCACATCATCTATTTCTTCTTTTCCAGGACACTCCTCTGGTTTGTCTCTGACACTGCAACCTGGAGACAAGTCATTTCTCTAACGAGGCCATGCAAACATCATGTGTTCCTCCGTGGAAAGAAGTGGAGAAGGCCAGGAGCAACAGGACACAGTAAGTAACATCCGGAAACATCTCCTGACTCTCTTGTTTTATTTTCTATTAGATTCTCCCTTGCTCCAACACAAGATAGATCTGTTTCCAGTGACTCGACAGTAGAAGTGCAGAAAATAAATCCTGGAGCCAGCTCTGTTGAGTGACTCATAGTATCTCTGCTGCCATCTTGAGTAAGAGGAAAGTTTGAGCATCGGGTCAACATTTTCCCGTTAGAGCTGCTCGGAGTGGGTTTGTTAAATTAGCCAGAGCAAAGTGATATCTGATGTGCAATGCACTGTGAAGCCTCTGTGTGAGCCAGGAGAGGTTTCCATGTTCTGCAGTGCTTCAGGGTATCTATGGCTGACGATGCAAGTAAAACCTAATAGCAAAAGAAACTTAAATGCTGCACTTTGCATCGTATATCCTTGCAAGCATGATTTCTTTGTGTTCTTGATGCATTTTGGGCTGAGTTCTGTTCAAAATTATAATAAATCCCAATAACCCTGCTTTAAATGAGCTGATTCTGTAGTGCTGGTGTAGATATACATATGCATAGTAAAGAGAATGGTTTCCCTGTTTTCAGTTAGGTTCTCAAGATGCATAGGGAGTTGATTACCCATAGTACACAAACGTAAAATAGTAATTAAAGATGTAGACTTCATCATTTATTTCATCCACCTTGTGAACTTGGCTGAGCAAGCATTGCTTTCTCTGAAAAGCCCCTTATAGTTGTAGCTCTTGTTTGGGATTTATTTTTCAATCAGGGATTGGACTGAATTTCCTAAAAAGATAATTATACTTGTACAGTCATTTGGTTTAGCAATGCATATTAGTGCATCATCTGTTGTGCATACAGCAAATGTTGGTTGGTTTCTTAATGTCTTTAACTAAACTCGGTGATCAGTTATGACAGTATACAGCTGACATAACTCAGTTTACAGAAGCAGAAGTGCTTCTTATTTATACTCCTAGTCTAAGCAAAGGTTGATGCTGCTTATTCCTACAGCAATATGGGGACAGAGAAAAGATGTTAGGCTGGTCATGGAAATTATGAACATCTATTCATGTGTCATTGACAATAGAAACACAAAAGGCAAAGAAAAGTGTCCAGCTTCCCTCAGTATCACAAAACATGAATCACACTCTTTCGTTGAAGTACAATGAAATTGTTGTCTGGTATGAAGCGTTCAAGCAATATGAGAACTCTGTTTCCCCAATCTCTCTTTCAGACAGATTAAAATGCCAGTATTTCCAGTGCAATAAGAGTTCATTTAAACAGACTACTGCCTAGGGAAATATGCCTTTTGGCTTTGATTCAATCAACTCTCCTAGAAAAAAAAAGAAAAATCTAATTAGCATTGCTTATTATCCTGAGCAGAAAAGTGGGCCAACCTCACTATGTACTTGTTCATGTTGCAGCCAGGTGGTGTAAACTGCCTATTGTTGGAATAGTTTTTCACAGGTGCAAACTTAAGTTACAAAGTCCTAACCGGAAGCAGGCAGAGATGCTGGAGGTGTCCTGGAGAAAGATAGAGTCACAGCATCATAGTGTCATCAAGGCTGGAAAAGAACTCCAAGGTATAACCTCATCTCACCCCCACCATGCCCATTGACCATGACCCTGCAGTGCCACATCTCCAGAGACAGTGACCCCACCACCTCCCTGGGCAGCCTGTGCCTGACCACCCTTTCTGAGAAGAAATTCTTCTTAGTGCCCAACGTGGAGCAGGACAGAGATGGTAGGATGATACATTTTATAAAACCATGAAAACAGAAGTGATATGTTCTTTTATCTTTACCTTCTATATGCGTCAATGAACTTTTGGCCAAACTAGATGGATTTCAGTCCATGATGATGTTGCTTTACTCTGTCTAAACTTGTGGACAGCTTCTTGGCTGGTGACACTGTGCTAAATTTTTTTCCATACTTGCCATGGTCTTTCTTCTTTTGTATAAACGAATCAGTGCTGCGGATCAACTCCCTGGTGCCTCTTTAAGTTAAAATGATTACATGCATGATTATACTTTCTCCCACACTGTGAGATATGAATTCAGGAGTATGTCATAATGCAGTGGTGTAATTCGGTGGGAAAGACACTATCTGCAGCTGAGCAGATCTGCCCTTTTCTTTCATCCTGGACAACTTGCTTCACTTTCAGTTTTCCTTCCTACTTTCTTTCTTCTTTATTTGCTCGAAGGAGAGACTGTTTCTTACCACATTTCTGAACAGCACCTGGTCTAAAAGCATCTAGCCCCTTAGTGCTGCTGGAATATAAATAAGAATCTTTTTCCCTGTGCTAATATTCCATCTGTGTTTTTTATGCAGAATTTTGGCCTGGGGCAAAGCATAATTGCCAGGTAGCTTTTAGCGAGGGAGGCCACACTGACCTATTTCAGCAAGGGACGGAGGATAACAAACCCGTATTGTGCTCTAAACATAACTGAAATGAGGAATGAAACTGGGGTTTGAGAGCTCCTTCAGGATTTAGGATACTTCCCCACCACCACTGCAAATACCTCAAAAATAAAGGACAGAGGTCAGCTTCTTCCACATGGTAGAGGAAAAATAATTGTAGCACTGGGAATTTGAGTGCATTATTTGGCATTGCGTTTCAGCTGTGTCCGCATAGGTCATCCCATTAACACAAATCCTGCCTCTTCTTCCCCTTACACATAGGCTCCTGCAAGGAATTATTATTGGAGCTGGTGAAAAGCTTCCATTTACCATTACTTCTTTTTCCTCCATTATTTTTTCCTTCTCTCTTTCAAAGTGTAACATAAGGAGGCAGAATCCATGCATGTTAGGCCGTAAATAAAAGGATAGATGTGGCCAGATTGTTATTGTGTTTGGCTCACAATCATCTGCAGGGGAACCGCAAGATTAACTCAGAGCAGGGCAAGAGTGGATGGAGGGCTTCCTTTTACCTTCTGTTCTGAGCCATGACATAAGCCAGGAAGAAAAGCAGGGGTGGAAGAGATGACTTTTGCATTGCATACGTGTACTTGCACGCATACACATATAGAGTAGTAGAATCATAGATTTTGTAGGAGTTGGAATAGTAGAATCATAGAATGGCTTGGCTTGGAAGGGACCTCAGATATTATTTATTTCTAACTCCTGTTGTGGGCTGGGCTGCCAAGCACTGGAAGGGGAACTCCAGAGAGTTGACTCCAACCCCATTGCTTAGAGCAGGTTTCCTACAGTAGGCTGAGCGTGGAAGCATGTATATTATATGTAGATGTATATATGCATATGTACATACATGTTTTTAATGTGCATAAGTGTATGTACTCTCTCTATATATACTCTATTGTATATATATGCTTATATATACTATCTATGTACTCTATATACTTATATATACTCTACTGTACTACTGCTGGTATTGCAATACCCCAGTACTGCAATATGATATATGTTCTCTCTTTTCCCTTTAAAAAAATATTTTGAATGCCCTTGCTGTTTTGTTGTTTGTTTGTTTGTTTGTTTGTTTGTTTTTAATTTGGAACGCATTTCTGCTTTACACTGGGGAACCCAGTAGCACCAAATCTGGGAGTCTGATGAACGTTTCCCCCTGGGATTGCTGTTGAACAAACACAATTACCAGCAGCTAAAGGGTAACTGCTCTGACTGTCAAGGTAAGCAAGCACTGGGTTTCTAGGAACTGTTTGTTAGAGTGAACAAATGCACAAGCAAATCTAACAGTGGGAAAGGAGAAAGCAGACAAATGTTTTTTTTTTTTCGTGTCTTGCTATTCACAGATTAGCAGCACAGACTGCAGGATTGACAGAATCTGAATCATTACTGGTGTTCAGAAATTGAAATTTGGTGTGAAACGCAATCATAAATTTCCCTCCCAGTCTTGCTCTTATGAGGAGGCAAAATGGTCATGAAATTACTCAGTCTGAGAATAACTTCAGCATCTGGAAGCTTGCAGATAGCTGTTTTTGAGTCAGCAAACTGGCTGGAGGGTGCTGTGGGATATTCTGTGTTTGGTTTGACCTGAATCATTGCGGTCACAGTCATCATAACAAAAAGAAATCCCTTTCCCAGTACAGCCATGAAGAATGGAGAAGAGATTCCTCCTTTGCAGTCTTCCAAAACTGGCTAGAGCCTGTTGGATTGTGGCTATAGCCACACTAGATCCAATCTGAACTGATAGGGATGCTCACTTTAGCTCACTTTCCACTGCACTGTGAAATCATGGCCAACAAACTTTCTTAGGTGAGTGTGCGCTTCTGAATGAGCTCAGATCTCCAAATTAGGAAGAACTTTGTCAGAGGCAGAAGATAGAGAAACTCACTTTGTGTTCATGAGGTCATTATGATGAAATGAAGGCTTCTGTGTAACTTGCCTTGTAATAAGCATGTCCTTTTAGATTCGATTTAGGCTGGATTCAACAATTTCTAAATCCATGCAACATTTAGTATGCACTTGGATTCAGAGCATTTCTTTTAAGTACTTTGCTATGAGTGTATTTTGTCACTGCATTTTAATGGTTAATTCCATTTTCTAAATAATTCATTTGATTTTGCATACCCTTCATAACATGAAATTGGCCTAATTAAAGACATATGGCAAAATATAACCTATATGACGGATGTAAGGAAAACATAATTTTCTGTGTGAGTGGTAAAGACCACAGCCACAAATACCTCTCCAGTCTGGTAGCCTCAAAAATGCATCCACAAATATTATTCATCTCAGTGGTCTGCAAAGATTTATCAGGGGTTATAGCTTCCTGAAAACATCTGCAAAACCAGGAGTCTTGTATATGAACATATTTGTCACTCAGTAAACACTTCCTTTTACTATGCCCACCAGTCTAAGAGAGCAGCAATTATGAGTAAGGCAGTCCAGAAGAGAATGAATTATTCAAAAATATTATATTATGGGGAAAATATAGCTTAATGCTTATAATAATTTCCCGAGCTTAAAGTCATAAAAAGCATCTTTCCAACACGTCAGTATGTTTACTTAACACTTTTTTTCCTTGTAGAAGGATCTTTTAGTAAGAAAATCTGTCTGAATTTGACCCAAATGCTTTTAAAATAGCTTCTCTCTTTGGGTGAGGAAGGCAGAACATAACCACCTATAGAGAAATGCAGTAAGCCTGAAATGTCAAGAGTTGAGCAAGATGCATCTGGTACTCATTGGCTCTGAGGAACAACGGCTTCTTCATTTATGGCTGTTGCTGGATCACTACATTATATCAGATTTCTTCACAGTCACTAAGGTATTTTTTAAAAGATATTCCTACTAGATATGTCTTTTTTAGAATCTTGTAGATGGAGTGCTTATGAACGTTATTTTGATGGGAAATATTGGTAGTAGGTGTATGGTTGGACTAGGTGATCTTGGAGGTCTTTTCCAACCTTGATTCTAAATAGAAATGAGCTCAAATAGAAATTTACTCCACAGATTCTATGAGCTGGACTAGATGACCTTTAAATGTCCCTTCCAACTCAAGTGACTCTATAATTCTACGAAATAAGAAAAAGTCCTCATGGGTTGTAGGGCTGATGGTTCAATACAGTGGGTGGGTGTACTGGAGTAGTCCAGAGACTGTACAGTTACAAATATGTACTTAATAGACACCAGCATTTCTTTTCAGTATTCACTGGAGTGCCAGCAGTATTTCCCAGAGCTTTGGTTCGTGGAGAAACCACAGGATACACTACTGAATGACACTGCTAAATTAAATGTATGTTGATAATTATAATCTTCTATCTTTAACTGTCCATCTGAGATGGTTTATAATGACTACTTCCGGATGCATGGCCATAGAGGTGAGAGAGACACTGATTCCTAGGGACCATTGGATTTCCTCATTTTGTTTTAAAAATATGGTCTGCTCTTGTCCAGTTTTCTAGGCTAAACTATATTTTATAATGATTTTTCTCGTTTTTATTTTTGGCCCTTCTCTTTGATGTTATCCATTAACACTCCCAGATTTCCCCCCTCCCCCCTCCCCCAGTAATGTTGCTGTCAGATTGGTGAGATAGTCAAAAATGTGGAGGGAACGGAGACAAGAATCACAAACAAGAAAAATGATGCTGCTGAACGTTTTCTTACGAAAGATCATGGAAATGAGTAATTTGGAGGAATTCCACATTTGTTCTGAACTATGAATTTGTCTGCAAGATGACAAAGCTAGAAAATCTAGGGGCCATGAACAGAAACCAAAACCACTCCACAGAAATGCTGCATGATTTCTCAGGTAGGCAATTTGCTTTCAGCTCCTGTATTTACTGGAACACAGATGATGATTCAGGTGAACGCAGCCACAGGTCAACTCATTGCTCTTGACTATTCCCTGGAGCTCAGCCAAATTCTATTGATCTTTGTCCAATGCAATGAAAATGCAGTATGAAGATGGAATCAGCAACTTACAGCCACCAAAAGTGAGTCTGGGGGGAGATTCGAATCCTCGTGGTGGTAGAGCTGGATCTAGGCTTCATCACAGAAGTCTTAAAATATGAAAGAAAACCAGCAAAATAGCTAAACACTTTCAAAAACAGAGGTAGATATTTATAAGGTGCAGGAAAAAGAATCTAAGAAGTTCAAGACTAATTCTCGGAAATGTGAAAAATTTAATTTTAATAACATTAATTTGTTGGATTACATTAAAAATTACTTTGTATGACAGCAAATGTCTCATAAAGGCATCCCCTAAAATAGAAAGAGCAACAGTAACGTAAAGCACTCATCGTGCTTTCAGTGTGAAGTGAGAATTTGCACTCCTAACCTCCCACATTGGGTCTGGGGCCTGAATAGTGTTTCTGTTTTCCCTTCAGCTGAGCTAATGACAGATCTGAAGAAGTGTCAACACTGCAACCGAAAAAGCTATAAGCAGCAGGAATGTCGTTCGCAGGGGAGATGGGAGTCATAGCAAATACACTTTTCAGGTTTGGTTACTCCTGACTGATGGCATGCCGTTTTCAGCAAGTAAAGCCAAAACCTTGCCCACAGCAGCAGCAGCAGCATACTCCAGATGAGTCCCCTGCCTACTCTGAGCAGCAGCAGATTAGGTAATTTTGCTTCCTTATTCCTGGCTCCCCTCTCCTGCTGCCAGCCCTGGTTCATGCTTGTGTATTTGCTTTAGTCAGAGGCCAACGTCACCCACAGCCAAGGAATCTAGCCTAGTTCATGATGGCTATGTGAGCTCTATGGCTGTGGTGAGGTATTGGCTGCCTAGGGAGGTGGTGGGGTCACCATCCGTGGAGTTCTTTAAGGAAAAGATAGATGTGGCACTGAGTGACATGGTTAGTGAGCATGGTGGTGATGGTTTGATGGTTGGACTAGGTGGTCTCTGTGATCTTTTAATGATTCTGCGTTCTCTTGTTGTCAGGAGAGAATTCATCTTTTGTGACTTCGTCTTCTGAAAAAACTGCAGAACAGAAATTCAAACTGCTGCGTGTAGGTATCAAGTGTTTGCTGTGATGTATTCACCAGAAAAAGACAGGGTTGCAAAGGCAGTTACAGCCCAGCAGACTCCATGTAGACTGTGACATCTGATTTTACTCAGGTGTTCAAAACAGGAGATGTATTTCCAAGATAAGAATGGTCTCTGGCTACATGAAGACATCTGCAAATCCAGTCTTTATTCCCAGTGGGTGTTTCTCAACAGATCTGAAGGTCAGATTGTTTCATTTAGATATCTAAACGAGCACTTATCGCTTCTGAAGTTCTGGCCTTGGCCAAATGCACCATAGCCAAGAATGAAAGTGACATGAAATTGGAAAGAACAAACTTCCAGGTTAACCTCTGCTTACTGGAAGAATATGAAACATCTCAGATTTATTTCCCAAATCCAGCTCAGGTTTCATCTGTGTTGAACAGTTAGTACATCATAGAAATAACTGGGAATTCCATGAATCCATTGACTTGTCTGGCAGCAGGGTCTTTGTGTTGTATGCTTAATGGTTTGTAATGGCTAGAATACATAAATGCACCCAAATCCAGACAGGTCTTTAAAAAAAAAAAAAAAAAAAAAAAAAAAAAAGATTTAAAAAATGATCCTAAAGGAATTGTTTCAAAATAGTGATCAAAATTTGCCTACCTTTCCATTTTACCCCAAAATTTATGCCTTCCTTGTCACTGTTCCTCCTTCAGAGAAGGCATCCTTATACATGTTGTGTGATGTTATCCTATGTCCATCACAGCATTGTCTATCACATCTAGGTCCTCATGGGGACTCGAATAGGGCTGGTTGGTTAATGCCATCCTGCCTGTAGATGCTATCAAGTCGTTTTTGGAGAAAAGTATATGTCCTAACTCAGGCTTTGTTCACTGCTGCAGGATGTGACTCACTGACTGACCATTGGCCCTGTTATAGAAATGTGGTCTGTTTCTAAACAACCCCAGATTTATTGGGTTTGGACATCAACAGGTTTCTGTCATGTCCGTGGGTTTCCGGCAGGGGATGAAACGAGCGTTAACGCAAAATGGCCGCCAAGCCCAAAACTTATTGAAGATTCTGGCAAACTTTTTCTGGGTGAATGTGTCAGTTAGTTGGCTGGTTGCCATTAACTTCAAAGAAAATGGTATTAATTGGGGGCTACAGCATTCAGAGACTGTCTTGAGAAGTGAGTGACCTGTCCATTGGGCTGTGTAGAGACCAGCATCCTCAAATGAGGAGTGAAAGTTTGCACTGTGAAGGAAGGAAACCCTGGGGAGACTCCTTTGCACATCCTCCTCCAAATGCGCTCAAAGAGTAAGAAAACAGCAAACCCCATCTCAGTAACTGTCAACCTTAATCTTGTGAGCATCCTTTACAGTCAGTTCAGCCCTGCAACATTCGGTTTAGGTGACACTGACAGGATATCTGCAGTCCTAGGATATCCAGTCCCAGGATATCTGCAGTCCAGATTTTTAAACACGTAGTGTTAAGTTACCTAGGTGATTTTTGGAAAAGCAGCCTCTCACTATACAGTACAAAAGTCAGTGCCATGAAACTGTTAATCGTAATAAGAAATACTTATATGAGGATACAAGTCAAGAGAGATTCTTCTGTATCTTGTGTTAACTGTATCACAAGTAGAATGTGCTGTCATACACCATAAGAAAGGAGGGAACTGATCTAGCAGACATCTGGTCTGGATGAATTTGCCACGTGTGAACTTGTAATCATATGCTAATGATATGATTTCACACTGTTTACAATCCCAGCAGCATGCTGGTTGTAATTATACTTCAGTCAGAGAAAAGGCCTTACTGGCTTCAGTCTTTCATTGGTTGTTTGTGCCCAGCCACCCTGTCTCCAGATATGTAACTTTACACCTACCATCACTTCTGGTATAGGAGAACCACCCATGCATTGGTGAATTCATACTCACAAACTCTTGCAAGGGGAGGAGAGAATGTATTTATTGCCACTTTTTGAGTGAAGAAATTAGTGATAATGGTTTTCAATTTGTTTCTAAGAGCAAAGGCAGAAAACTCTCAAACTTTTGAGCCAAAAGCCTACAAACATCTCCCACTGCTTGCCTTGCCAGAGAAATGCTGCTTCTGACAGAGTGTTCTTGTTAGTTTGTATTCTTACCTCATTAGTCAAGGATTTCTTATTTTTTCTGTAGTTCATCTTGTCTAATAAGCTCTCCCAAAGGCATCTGATTTTATGCCTAGGAATAATTGTCTTGTCTCACAGTGACCATGTGTTTGCTAGAGCTTGCCCTCTGTCCTTGCTGCAGTGTATATAATACAATTAAACTCAGTCCTGGCCTCGTAATGATAGCAGTTGAAGTGCAGCTGTAACTCAGAAAATGAAGCAAGAAAATGAGGAGTGGAAAAAAGAAGAAACTGCTCACCCCTCAACAAAGTTTCAGTATTCTTCAGGGCTGGTGGTGTGGTTTGGAACAGGGTGCTGACATCTGTTTGTAATGGATAGAAAAGTGGCCTTCAATCACTCCAACACCACCTTCCATAAAAAAGTCAGCCCTAATTATCAGCATGGCTGTGACATTGAGAGTCTGGTCCCGAACTGTGAATTTTGCACTGTAACCTTTTCTCTTTCCCAGTGCCCTTTTCTTGTTGCCAGAACAAAGAGTGCTCAAGCACATCCTCACTGCCAAGCTTTCTTTGGAAAAGAGCCTTAACTCTGTATCTTTGTACTGAGAAATTGAGGACATTGAAGCATATCTAAACTGTTGATGTCAGGGTAGGAGCCCCAACATTCCTCTCTCAATGTCTTGGATGCCCAAAAGCATGGCAAATGCATATATGACTATTTTAGTGGTAAGTAACCCATACAAAGCCCAATGGATCTGTGGAAATCTGAGCCTCCTCCTTTGGCTGCAATGGTAGCAGAGTGCTGAGAATCAGGCAGGATTGTGCCCGTAGCTCAGTTCAAAAAGATGTGCCAAATTAGTAGGCATAATCAAGAATGACATTGAGTAAGAGGTAAGAAAGACTAATCAGATGCTAACTTAGCTGATGCTGGCATTATTGAAAGCCTGGGGACATAGTCCAAGGATAAAAACATAATGTCTTATCTAACCAAGGAGTCATTTGTGCACCACTGGTTACAACATGTACTTAAAAAAGGAAAGAAGGAAAAAGGTATCTATGGCACATGAGATTATTTTATGCCCCAGAAATGATAAGAAAGGAAAGGTAAGTGTTCCTGCACCCAATCTTTATAGGGGAAAAGCCTATCTAGTGTTAACCCATTGCAAAGTCTACTGCAAGTCCCAAGGATGTGGACAAATCTTGACTGCCCACATATGAAACAAAGATTGTGTAGATGAAATCAATCTGAATACATTTAGAAACTCAGTTTTGGCATATTTCTTGCTATTTTGAGTTTGCTAGGATACACGGGGCCGCCCTGATCTGTGGTTCAGTGAAAGTTCAGGCCATCTGGCAATCACTTTTTTTCTGGCAACGCACTTCCCTGTTTCTCAAGACTTCTTTCCTCTAGATTCAACAGGATGTTGAACTGTATCTTGCAGAACAGCTCATGGAAAGGAAGGGCTCTCTGACACACAACAACGTCACTGGAGATGGGACTGTAAGGTCCAGGAAGGCATCTGGAAGATGAAACCAGGAGTAAACCAACTACTTCAAGGTACAATTCTGGGGGAAATTCATGGCTGTGTTTTATTTCCAGTCTTTTGTGCTACATGTCACAGTGAAAAAGACTTTTACGCATAATTTGGTAAGTTAAAAACCCAACAGCACAGTCCCTGGGGAAAAGCTGGAATTATACTTCCATAACACGGGCCTTTCCCAGGAAAGGAAAACATAAGTCAACGTGAAATGAAGCACCACACATCTGTGAGGGAGTCTGCCTGGTTCTTTCCAGCCTTTTCCATTTCTGTCATTTGCCATCACTTGAAATCTTCTGCCCCAGCAAATTGCAACTGCAGCTCAGTGGGAGTTCTGAGAAATTGGGCTGCCTGGAGCCAGGAGGATGGAGAAACAGGACTGGTGGGAGAAATTACCTTTCCTCTGTCCGTGGGGCAGGGTGAAAGCATGCATCTGGCTGTAATGATTCCTCATTTTCCCCTTCCAGTCGTACGCCGGGATGTGATCCATGTTCTCTTGGCAATGCCTCAAGCTCTGAACACCGATCTGTCTTAACGGTCGTCAGCCAGTGGTGGCACTGACTCATGGCTTCAGCAGCTTCAAGTGACATCACTTGATCTTTTCCCAAGGGCTGGTAGCCAAGCAAGGTGACATTGCAGTGGCACGGCAAAAGCAGTGCATATGTGAACGCCTCTCTGCAGTCCTTCTCAAAATGTTTGCGCAGGAATGGCCATAAACTGGGCTGTATTGACCCAAAGATGCAATCCAGGTTGTTTGAGTCTAGGCCTTATCTGTACCATATTATCAGGACTGAGAGCGCAGATGCACCCCGGGAAGGGAGGGGACTGCAAGCAAGAAGGAAAGGTTTCGTCCCTTCTCTGCTGGCATGGGGAGGGGACTGTGGGCAGAGCTAGGTAATGATTTGTCACAGAGAGGGCTGGGGTGTCTCTCTTTGCAGAGGAAAACTTGGCCGTGATTGACAGTAGGGCTGTTTTTGCTGCTTCCCTTGCAGTTGACAAGTAATAATGAAGCTGTGTCAGTCCATCATGGACATGGATATGCCAGATTACGTCGACTCCTTGGATTCCTCTTATACCATGCTAGAATTTGAAAACCTTCGGGTTCTTCCAAACAACACTGGTGAGATTCCTATTCGCTTCCTCTATAATAACCTCTACCGCCGTTGTTAAAAAGCTGAAAGCGTAGGGCAGGCAGGTAGGAGGTGTGGGGCAAAGGGTGAAGAGGCAGTATTTAAGCAGCTGACCTTCCAACTTCAGTTGGATCGGCAGTAATATTTGGGCTGAAATGGGATGGTTTCACTTCCTGGTCCTTTTGGAGTTATTCATTTCCTTGGTCTGCGAAGCATCATGTCCTGAAGAGCCTACAAGATACTGCAAATGCCGGTGGAGCTCTTGATGGCATACCACGCATTTGGCTCCCTACATGACTTATGCAAAAAGTTATTATCGATATTTCTGCCTTAAAATTTATGTTTCACTCCTATATATGGCTTGGATTCTTATTTAACTGTTGGGAAAAAAAATGCCACCCACATGGCTATTCACACAATGTACCATGTATCCGATACTTGTTCATAGATACTTAGATTGAGAAGCAATATCCAAAGGATCACTTGACTTATTTTTGGTATCTTGGTATCAAAATGGTCTATTGGCTCTTAGGACACATAAAGAATGTGGCTGGGATTCATTAAGTTCAATATAGGAAGACTTTCACTTTGGTCACAGAATTAAAGCGTACTGTGTGATATTTGGGATTTGTGCAGAGTCAAGGGTGTTCTAGATTAAAGAAAACACTATTCTGTGACATTAATTGTTCACTGCCTGAAAAGCAGAGGACATTTGAGTTGTACAGCATAAAACCAATCATGTAACTGAGATTCTAATGTTGGTGATGCCTTTGGAGAGTTTTGGCTATATTTCATTTAACTTGTTAAGAAGCTTAGTGAAATGGAGATGGGATTTTTATGGTCTCACATTTTCTCATTAGTTGACTCCTCATCAAAAAATAATCAACATTTTTAAAGGGCTATTATCTACAACATAAAATGTTTGGAATTATTATAGTGGGAAACGGAATTTCTCAGGAGAAAAATGAAGTAAAAAGGCCCAAAGAATTCAGAATTTAAAATTAGCTTCAAGAAAAGTTCTTTCTCTGTCCCAAGAAGGATCGTTCTTTTTATTATTATTATTATTATTTTATTATTTTTTTGCTAGATACAGATCTTATTTCTTATTTTTGTGGGAAGGTTTTGAGACACCACTCTACTCCAAAAATGACATTTAACGCAGATATTTCACTTTATCACTCTGCTGAACAGCAAGATACTTTTTACTTTTTAGAGTGGTATAAATCTCCTCAAAATTCAATATAATTTCGCAAATTAATTACCAAAACCTGCTAGGGGCTCTTTATGTTTTTTTTTTTTATTCAGTAGAACTGACAGGCTGAGTCTTTCTGAAGTTTATCTTGATCAGTGTTGGGTTATTTGTTTAGCTGTTAATGAGTAACTGGTTCTCTCAGGAACTAGCTGTTTTGAAATTAGCTTGTTTGTCTTGGGTAAGTGTCCTCTTCTACAGTTTGTGAAAATAACTTGAAAAAAGACCTCAGATGTCCATGCCTGGAAATGTACTGCTAACCAAACAAGTCATCTCCTGTAGATAACTCAAAACTGAAGTTCACAGAGATTCAAAAATATTTTAAAATTGTCGGAATCAAGAAATAATGTTCTTTTAGATAGTTTAAAAAATGTAATGGAGTTGTTTAAAACCAAATCTACCTCATTGAGTGAAATTATTCTTCCTTTACTAAACTGAACTGCAATTTTACTGTATTATATAAGCTTGAACAGGATGGGGTGCCACAGGAACTTTAATGGTATCAGAGCTGTTGCTTACATGCTGAGTGATGTGAAAGCGAAAAATAGAATGTTTTCAAATGAGGCAATTCATTCTTAAAAACAACTCTTTTCTTCTTTGGAATATAATTATTTCATCAAAATCTGGGGTTAATTGATGATGTGGAATGATTTGACGGCTAAGATTCAGAAGTTACAGTTCTGAGATGTGCCTAGATACATTTTGAATCTTCCACCCCTACGTAGGTCATAATTTGCCAAACAGTTCAAAATAAGAGTAGAATCCATTACAGGAGTAGAGGGGAAGTTTAAGAAACTATCTGTTTTAAATAGAAAGAAAATCAAAAGGAAGTCAATGAAAATCAATGTTAATCCTTCATTTCCTTTGTAAAAATACATGTTGTAACTGCAGAAACTTGCCCATTTGGTAGAAACTTGTTTCCTTTACATTGGCTGGCATTGCAAGCCATCTTCTCACTTGGTTTTTTTATGTGCTGCTAATACCCACTTCCTTATGCTCTTGTCAGAGTTGTCATCTTGCTTAAAATATGAAGCAGTATTAAAATATTGCACTAATTCTTTAGTCAAATTTTCTCCCACTGCAGTGCTTGTTTTCCTTTCTCAGCACTCAAACACAGCTCTGAACCTTGAGAATTTGGCAAATGTTGGCAAAACCCTGTTCCCAGCCCCACTGCACCTTGAACTGGCTGAAAGCATGAAAAAACCATCTCAGAACATTTGCCCATTAGAAAGTGCAAATGATGAGCATCCGAACCACAGGCCAAGACTGGCTTGGATTTCTGGTGCATGGAAGGGAAATCCAGGAAGCACTGCTTGGTGTCAAATATGCATTCAGAAGAGAAAGAGATTGCCTTGAAGAGATTGGCAACCAATAGCATAACTGAAAGGAAAAGCAGAAAAAAGGTCTGAGGGGTCAGGTATGCTGATCTTCAGCTCTGAATGGAAGCCAGATACCATCCCCTAGCAGCATCCTCACTGTTATTTCTTATTATTGTAAATATTGTCATCTTCACTGCAGCCCCAGTTAGGTAACGGCTCACATATTAGTGCAATACATAACAAAAAGTTATATGCATTCAAGTTTGCAAGTTTAATTGGCCCTAAAGCTGACAAATATGCTGGGATACCCTTATAGCTAGGTAGAAGCATAGAATCACTTAGGTTGGGAAAGACTCTTAAATAATCAAATTCAGCAATCCAGTTAGGCTATGGTTCCTGTGCTGCATGTTGCTCATACGTAGAATCATGGAGTCATTAAGGTTGGAAAGACCTAAGATCATCTAGTCCAACCATCAACCCATAGCTCACAAAAGGCATGAAGCTGAAACTTTAGGGATGATCCTAATGAGGAGTTTGGTCACAACCACAGGTCTTCAGCTCAGCTCAGGACCCAATCAGTGGAAGATGAGTTATGGTCTTTGCTTGGAGAATATCCTCATCTTCACCTTGCCAGCAGAAATTGCAGAGGTACTGTGCTGGCATGGGTTAGGAGTTGTTCTGTTGTATCACAGCCATGAACATCTGTAACTGATCCATTTCTGAGCATCTCTCCCTGGGGATCTCAGTGATGAATGCCAGGCAGCAACACCTCTGGAGAGGCACAATGTGTTCCATGATGTGTTGAGCAGGTCCTTGTCTCGTGTCAGTAAGGAAAGAACCTACAGTTTTCAGCTGATTTCACAGGCATGCAACAATGATGGCATGGATCCTGGCTTTCCTCTGCCTTTCTTAGCAGTGATTAGTTCTGGAAAAAGCCAGACATTCCCCAAATACTGAGTAGGTTTGAAAGCCCCAACAGAAGTTACTGGATGCACGCAATCCTTTCTGTTTTTCTGAGCTAATTCTCATTAGGAACTCATGATTAACTGGCAACAGGATTTTGTAATTAAAATTAATCATTGCAAGTGACATATGCATGCCAGCTTGTGGCTTTCTTTTATCTTTAAAAATTTCTACTCTCATCCAGCTCAGCTGAAGAGGACATGGGGGACTGAACTATTAGCTATATATCTGCCTGAACATACAGCCACCCAACAAAACTGTAGCAGAGGAGGGCAAAATTTGGCTCCATGGGCCCTCACCTGCAGCTGGTGCCTATGCCTCCAATATGTACCAGGTTTAAGACCAGAATATCAATTTCTTACCGAACACAGTTCCTCACATGTCTTACTCCCATGCAGGGTACAAAACAACACCCTTTTCTGGTGAACAAATGCTTTTCCAGCATCATTTTGCAATCTTGACCCAACTGAAGAATGAAGAGTCTATTTGGGAACCAAATTGTATGACCTTGGCTTGATTCCTCTGAAGTCAGTAGAGAAAGCACGGGTGGAGTGAGGAGAAAATTGGCTTTCTTATCTTTATTTTTGTTGTGCAATTTTTTTTTAATGGGATCCAGCACATTTGGTGTATTTGTTTTTGTTCAAATATTCCTTCAAAAAAAGAACAGATGAAGCAACAGAAGCACAAATGTTTAGCCGTACAGCTACCTTTGAAGGAGTATTCCAGTACAGCTTACTTAAAGTTATCAAATCAATATTAAATATAGAATCAATGTAAAAACATCTAAAAATCAATTTGAATTACCATTAAGCACTTCTCACATGGACTCTGTTTGCACTTACCTACTGATGAATGTCAGAGCTGCAGCATGGCACATGGGTTATGGCAACAGGTAAATCACAGTTCCTGTCATTACAAACCAAGAATTATTTCAGTATTGTCATTTTCAATTCTTGTGTTGCTCCCAGGTCATTCCAACCTACTCATTTGCTCACCTGTGTGTTAGAAGGTGAAATAGAAATGAAAAAGTCTTTCTGAGGATGCAAACAGAAATCTGACCTTTGCATTTGTGAAGTCTTAGCTAAAAATGTCTTCATCTCAGCCTTAGCTAACAAAATTCCCATTAAAAAAAAAAAAAGAAATCAAGCCTTATTGGCTTTTCAAGGGGGCTTTTTATTACGATTTTCATTGCATAGTAAATATTTTCCCTATAAATTTTTGATGAGTATTTACATATAAAAATAACATTCTGTGTATTTATATGTAAGTTGCGTGAGGATGACCCAAAGATATTTTTACACATTATGCATTAGAAAACATTCTCTAGACTGCCCACATCAAGTACCAATTCCTCCCCCTCAAGTAATTTTCTCATTTTTCTCATTGTTCGATACACCATCAGCTGAGCTGTTCTCCCTTCTGCCCAGCTCTCTTGTCCCAGAGCCTTCCCTAGGTCACTGCAGGACGAGATCAGCTCCTCTGGAGCAAAGAACACACTCCCAGAGGAGTGATAAATTCACAAAACCATCCTGCAGTGAGTGCTCAGGTCAGGACAGACTCCACAAACATTCCTTCTCTCAGCAAGATGTAAACACTGTCATCTGCATCTTCTCATGTCTCTCTCTCTTTTTTTTTTCTTTTCACCCAAGCTCTGCCTCGAATGAGGAGGATTCAGAGGGATTCAGAGGGCAGTGTGTCTGGTGGTTAAGGCCAGGGGAGAAGCTTAATGGGGAACTTTCAGCAGTGTATACACACAGCCCAGGCAGAGCTATTCCTGCCCCAAATGAGTGGGTGCAAACAGTGGGCATTCATATGACATAATTTTAGGTGTCAGATTTAGAAGGTCAATCCTCCTGTGCTCCTCTGTAAGCAGTGGAACGTAATGGCCCTCTTCAGTGGGTAAAGCAGAGGAGAAACCACACTGAGGGGAACGAAAGTGACTCTTGTTTGAGCTTCTGTCTCTCTCTCCCAGCTGCAGAGGTGACCCCGAGGTGTCTTTCTTTCTATTGTGTGCATGAAGTAGTTCATCTTTCCTGTTTCTTCTGTCTTTTCTCTGCTTTCTATTTATTTGAGCTAACCATGTTTTTCTTCCAGTGCTTTTTGTGGTGCAGGCTTTGGATCATGTTCTTCAGCTGTCTAACTGGGGAGATGGCTTTCCATCCCTCAACACCGTGTATCTTGCATCCAGATAAGGTTTCTCTGCATCTGGTCTCCCCAGAGCCTTTTCTTCAACCTGGAGAAAGAAGGCTCCAGGAGGGCCTGAGAGTGGCTTTTCAGTATCTAAAGGAGCTATAAGAAAGAAGGAGACAAATTCTTCAGCAGGGTCTGTTGTGACCAGACAAGGGGAAATGGTTTCAGAATAAAGGGGGGAGATTTAGGTAGGATACAGGGGAGAAGTTTTCTGCAGTACAGGTGTTGAAGCACTGGCAGAATTTGCTTCATAGATGTGATGGGCACTCCATCCCTGGAGACACCCAAAGTGAGACTGAATGGGGCTCCAGGCACCTGATAGAGCTGTAGGGGTCCCTATTCATTGCAAGGAAGTTGGACCAGATGGCCGTTAAAGATCTCTTCCAACTCATATGATTCTATGATTTGTCAAGAAAAGCAGCAGTAATTGTTCAGTTGTCATGAATGCACTGGGTTATAAGCCTTGAAGTCTCCCTGCTCACTGAGGCTAAGAAAAATACCACTATCCAGCAGCAAAGCCAAGTGAGCTAGTGCCAGCTGAGGCTGAGAACAGCATGGCTTCCATCTGGAGGTTTCACCAGCAAAACACACAGTGTGTGCACACGCTGGTAAGGGGCGGGCTCAGCGCATGATTTATCTGACAAAAACCAACCTGCTGTCTGTTGATTCTGGTTTCCATCACAGAGGAGGCCAACGGGCGCTGTTCAATGCCCGCAGAGACCATCACAGCTGAATCAGCCAACACCAACCTGCTCAACAATGGCATTGGCTCCCTTTGCTCCATCTGCGGGGACCGGGCGACAGGCAAACACTACGGGGCATCCAGCTGTGATGGCTGCAAAGGCTTCTTCAGGAGGAGCGTCCGCAAGAACCATGTCTATTCCTGCAGGTACCTGCCCACTCTATGAGATTTAAATGCCATTGATACTGCAAGAAAGTGGGGCAGTGATCAAGTTGTACAGTGAGGCCCCCCCATCCCTTGTGTTGCATTACTGCGGCGTGAATGCTGACAATAATGATGCAGTTTAACTTGTGGCCAGAAGATAGGGAGCTAAGGAGTAAGCTATGTCCTATCTCATCTCGGACGCTGGCACCTTTCATGACACTGTGCAATCTGTTTTGTGAGTTCATACTGTCATGGTGTGATTCAGGGGAGAAATAGGGTCATGAGGCTTGTGTAAGAGTACAGCCTCTGGATGTGGAGTGACACCACAACCTCATCACAAACCAGCAAGGGAAAGCAAAGGGTGAAAAAGGACCAAAGCTTCAGAGATATCTTCTCAAAGTCTTATTTTTCCTGGTAACAACGTGAAAGCAATAGGCATCCAAGAACCCGTCACTTCCAGAGTCACCACAGCTTCTCCATCTTTGTTTTCAGACACATGGAATTATGCATGCTTACATATCACTGATAATTTTACAATTATTCCGAGAATGTAGCATGGACCAGTGATGATTCACAGCCACTTTGGCACACAGGTACACATTGGAGAGATTTTTTTTCCAGGAGGATGCCATAAATTATAAAGCAGCTATCTTGGTTGGCCTTGGAAAAACGGTGTTTATTTTAGCACAGGAGGAAGAGAAAAAAACTCAAACCCACCCTCAAACTTTTAATCTATGATTAAAACCTGGAAGTTTTCTTTTTGTTCCAGAGTTCTTCTTCCTTTTAAAGGAGTTCCATATTTTTGTAATGCAAGTTGCTCTTTTTGTCAAAATGCTCCTGGGATATTTATCACTCCAGGTCACATCAGCCACAGAAGACACCCAATCTGATATCAGACTCCACCTGCACGGTGCCCATCCCATGCACTGTAGGATCCTGTCAGGAGGATTGAATAGCTACTACTGATTTCTTTGAAATTTTGGCTCTTGATCTCCTGGGAGCATAATTGTTGCCCCTCCCCAGGAATCGATGAATCACTGTGACATTTGGCAGCCTGGGGAGTTGCAGCGTGTAAGCCAAGCAAATGGTAAATGCTTGCCTGTCTGTGAATCCTTATTTGGTGAGCCGTGCTGTATTTAGCCCAGCTCAAAGCTCTGTTGTTTATCGCAGACTTGAATTCCTTGGAAAGCCTTTGGGTTTTTGTACCTTTGGCTTTTTACCAGCCTGGGAATGTGCCTCAGCTTTTACAACCTAATGATGGCCCCGGAGCAACCCACATTGCCTCTTCCCTGCACAACAGATTCCTCTTCCATCCCTTCACCCATAGTGGCCTAGCCTACATGGGCCATCACTTGGATGTTTCTCCATCTCCTGTAGAAATGAAGAGGAATGTGAAGGCCACTTACCTCAAAAGTAGACTATAGGCACAAAAGGGTTTATGGGCCATGGAGCATTTATTCTCTGCAAAGTAAGACAGTGTCAACAAACTGGTCCAAACTAGACACCTGATAGCCATCTGAAAGTGGGAGATGAAGACCCCAACTCCGCCAACCACCAGCCCAACTTGTGTCACCATCACACTTCAGCAGCCAAAACCATCACAGTCCTCCTGGAGTAGATGGTCTGAAATTGCTGCATTCCCAGCTGGCAGTGGGAAGATGGGGAGTGGGGCCAAACCAGCACTGATTCCACCCATTCCCTCCAAGGCCTTTGGCTCCTTCGTGAGTCCTGGGGTTGGGGCTGCTCAGGGTGAGCAGGGCACAAGCCACGTTGCTCCATCTTTCCCATCTCCTTCCAGGTTCAGCCGACAGTGTGTGATAGACAAAGACAAGAGGAACCAGTGCAGGTACTGCAGGCTGAAGAAGTGCTTCAGAGCCGGCATGAAGAAAGAAGGTAGGTGTGAGAAGGCTGCCTGCTGCTGTTTCTGGCCTTGCTCCATCTGTGGGAGGTGGTGGAGGGAAGCAGCAGCTCTTGTCTGAGCTGATGCTGTGTTCCCCACTGAGAGGGTTCTTGTTGCAGCTGAAAACCCCATTTTCCATCTCTTCAGATGGGAATTTCAGCTACAGCTTTGTGCCAATATCCACACATCCTGGGAGGCTTCTCTCTTTAGGTGATTCAATACTGGGAGAGGGATTGCCACCAAATTTGCCCTTTACCTAAGGGGTGAAATCACAATTCCACAGAAACCAATGGGAAATTTTTCACTCATTTCTGGTAATTCATAACTTTTCACCAACGATGACAAGAATCTCTTTCCAAATCCCTGACCATCTGTTTTCCTGGAGAACAGGGTGTCTTGCAATTTGGATAGGTCATGGTTGTAGCTAAAATGCCTGCTGGTTTAGTTTAGGAGAAATGGAGTAAATACAAAGCTGGGAAAAAAAAGTAGTTATCATAGTAATATTAGCCAACCAAATCTGCTCTCAGTTCTAGTTGAGGACTGAGCCAATCACCAATGCAGCAAACTCCACAGTTTGGAAAGGCTGAAATCTGGTTATCAGCTCCATTCTTTCATCTGAAGCGTGATTTTTATTGGTTTTATGGCAAAAGTTATAAAACCTTGGCTCATTCCTTCATTATTGATTGCAGCTTGATGCATGATGACGCATTCCAAGTTCCACATCGCCACATTCCTTGAAACTTATTTTATGAGTGCATGGTCAGGTTGTGTGCTCACAAACTGCTCATGTGTTTGGTACAGAAGGTTTTAAAGCACCTTGAGCAACTGCTCTGTAGGAATTAGCCTAGCTGACCAGAGCTGTATCCAGAACACGTGTGCAGAGCTCAGAAAGAAATTTTCTTGCACAATTGTGTGTACAAAAAGAACGCCGTTGTTTGCTTTAGGTTGGCTCTGGATTAATATTAAACAGTACTGCGAAGCATAAGGGAAGAAGAGAAGCCGTGTCTTGGGGTAGAGCAGGATGATAAAAGTGTTTATACAAATGTTTCAGTGGTATGCACCAACTTGTGCCAGATCCACGACATCCACACTCAGTGTGTCAAGTCGTCCCAGCACTGGCACACAGCGCTTTGACACTTGTTCTCTGGCACATCATTTTTCAACCAGCTCACGTAACAGCAATCAGACTTTCCAGGGTGTGGTAACAGCGCTATTTATTTATTCACCGTAGAGAGAAAAAAGATGGAAACGATCCTTTTCCCAGCCTGGGTGTGGCAATACACCTGGGGCGTGGAGGTGGGGTTGTGTCACTTTGCCTGTTTCAGTGGCTGGCACCATGCTGACCTGCTGCTCCATGGTGTGGTGTGCAGCACTGGAAAACTTGCTGTCCTCTACGTCTCCTTAGCCTGGGAGAACTAATGGATAAGCTGGAGCTTTGGATCCAGAGTGATTTTTCTTCTTTTCTGATCTTCTTGTGCTGTAAGACATGATGTGACACTTTTGGATCTTTTTCTCCTCCTTTCCATGCTGGAAACAACTTTGTTGGATAAGAGAATGAGTGTGGCTATGCTAGCCAGTCTGGTAAAATGGAAATTTCTGCCCAAAGGAGAAGCTGTATGATGCAAAAGCTTGACCTGCCTATAGGGGCAGGTGCATGGCTGTCTGAGCACTCTGAATTTGATTCTGCTTTTTGAAAAGATGTCTCACACTTGAGCCCTATATCTCTAGTGAGAAATTTTGGCAAAGAAACACCCAAAATATCCAGCCACTGCTTGTGCCATGAGAAGGGATCCAGGTCCCATTGTCAACAGCGAGAGTAAAGAAGGGCCAACACATGAGTCTTGTAGAAAAGTCTCCAGATTTCCTAGAAATTCGCTTGTTTAGGAACACTCCTACTCCTATCACATTTTTTCGTATCAATAACTCATTTTAATAAGCAGACACTCGTTGAAGTCAGGACAAGCTGTGAGGAAAAGACTTGCTTGAATGCTCTCCAGATCTCGGATAGTTGCAGATCTGCTCCCTTTCTCTTGGTGTGTGGTGAAGGTCAGGGCAGTGCCTCAGGGCAGTCGATGTACACTCTGACATCTCTATCCCTTCCGTGCTTTTTCTGGCTTTCTCTCTACTTCCCTCTCTTTGCACAGAACAAGGTTTGATCTCTACTGTTTCACACAATACCACCAGATTTTTGACCAGGAAACCATCTATGAACAAGGAGTGTACCTGATATTAAACACTCCCCAAAACTATTTTTAGCAGCTATTTGTCACCATGCTCAACCTTGAACAAATGAGCAGGCTGTGATTTCTCCAATGAGCCCGGCCACCAGCTCATGTGGAGCTAAGCTAATAACCTTGGTGCCTTTTGAAATGTCCAGCACCACACTGTCAGGATGCAGTTTGCTGGTGAAGAAAGAGGTTAATATTTAACCTCTTGTCCCCTTTAAAGAAATTTATGAATGTACATGAGCTCCTCTGGTTTTATGCAGAAGTAAAAAGAATGATTACTACCACTGCACAGTGGGCGGACCTGAAGCTGTTATTTGTTTATTGTTAAATCAGACAGGTTTATAGAATGATTTTGTTAGCATTTCATGCCTTTTGTTTGCATGTCTTTTCTGCCAGCTTGTAGAGTTCTCAGACTGCAGTGCATTGCAAAGAAAGATGGAAAAGGTAAAGCATTTTGATGGCCATAAACCATCCCTCAGCATGTGAATGGATTAAATGTGCATGTTCCATTGGCTTTTATGTGCAAATAAAATACACCACCCCTACGAAATCAGAGAAAGTATGGGGGAAAAAAATGATTTGTGCATAGAAATTAATCCAGCAACAAGAAGGAGTGAATCTGTCAGCAGAGATGGGCACTCTGTGAGCTCCAATGGAGCACTCAGAGCTCCTTCTCCTGCTGTCTCCTTGTATGCTGCTCATTAATTAGCACAATTCCTACCTGATTGGCATTAAATATGGATTGTTTTAGCAGAGTAATAATGGCATCTCTTATGTAGGCAGGTGGCAAAGGAGAGCTTTATCATCTGCAATTCCTATGGAAAACTATTAGTTTGCTGCTGTTCGCTTCAAATCAATGCCTGTGCCCAAATCTACTGGATTCTCCAGAGGTTCCTTGTCACGTGCTCTGTACTGATGTGGCAAGGCAGCAAGGACAAAATGTTTGGGAAACATGGGATTGTTGCAATCCCACAAACACACCGCTGTTTGCCCAAGAGCTGCAGCGAGCGCTCTGCATGCCAGCATCCTCAGTGTGCTCATGGCAAAAGGACCCGGGGCTGCTCCGAGTATGGAAACGTCAGATGGAGGAGATGTTTGTTTTCTCATCTGCTTCCCACAGCCTGAGACATGTGGTGAATTCCTTGGAGGGAGATGCGGGCATCGTTCTGCCCTCCCTCCAAATTCCCTGGGGAGAAGTCGAGGTCAGAGACGCGCTGTCCCCGAGCAACAGCTTCGCAGGGACGTTTTCCCACTGACGTCTCCTTGCGTGGGGTTGCAGGGGTTCTTCTCATCCCTGGCACCCATCTGCCTGCAGGGATGCTGAGCTGTTTGGGGTGGGGGAGCGGAGCCGTGTGCATCGTGGTTGGACATTAGGAAAAAAATACTCTATGGAAGAGAGATCAGGCATTGGCACAGATTACACAGGGAGGTGGCAGAGTCACCATCCCTGGAGGTGTTCCAGAACCATGGCAATGTGGCACTGGTGGGATTGGGTTGTTGTTGGGTTGGGGATCTTGGTGGTCTTCTGCAACCTGAATAATTCTATAATTCTATAGGGGGCTGTCCCTCAGCCATCAGCCTGATCCAGGTCTTTCCATTCATTGGCTTTGGAAATCGGAGCATGAATTGAGGACAGCATGAGAGAAAAAGGATGGGGAGTGAGGCTTGCTGGACACGTACTGGAAATAGTGGAGTTTTAGTCCTTTCTTACTGTGAGCAAAGCCAAAATCACATCTAGACCAGAGCACCTTCTGCACAGCCATGCCTTGCCACCATGACCTACACCTTGCCTTTTACAAGCACAATAATTATAGCAATATAATTACCACATAGCAATAAATTATTTTTGTACAGGTAAAACATTAACTCCCTTTTGTATCTAGTTCCACAGCATCTTGGGTACTTTCAGTGACAACACCCAAATCACCTTGAGAAAGTCAGCCAGGACGTCCACTTACACTTGAGATTGAGCTTATCAGGGTATGAGGAAAGCACTGAAATATGTGCCATAAAAGCAGACTGGTGAAAAACAAGCTGGAAGCTCTTAAAGGAGTCTGTCATAGGGGAGCAGGAGAGGTTTTTGGGACCCATGTAATTGTGTTCATTGATTACTATGGGAAAATTATCTTGTCTTGGGAGTGGGTACAAAGAGCCTATTCGTTCCAAAGAGAGCATCTGCTATGGAGCCAGATGTGAGAAGTAGGGCAGAGACCTGCCAGGAAAAGGTTGGCTTTGGGTTGGCTTCTTTCTGTTCAAAGCTGGATGCTGCCTGGTGTATAGAAAAAAAGCAGTGAAGGGTCAATCTGTTCTGAAGATTAACTATAGCTTATGGATGTATTTGAAGTGACCACTCATCTTTCTTTAAATCACCTTTTAACTGTCTCAGACTGAAGAGGCTTCACTGCTACATGTGCATGCAGAGTGCCTCTTCCAAATGGACTCCACCAAAAGTGGCTCTGAGGTGTAAAACCTAAAAATGGCTCTGGTGTCTCAGCCCTTGCAGCCCCGTGCCCAGCCCACCCTGTTCAACTGCCAGCAAAGCTGAGTGCCAAATCCTGGAAAACAAGCAGCAGGCTTCTATGCGTCATGGGAAGTATTGATTTTACTGCTGTTGCCTGTTTTCTGCCCTTTCACTTTGTTGGCCTCTCATCGGGGGCCTGTTAGGAACACAGATAAGAGGTTTGACCCAAGCTGACAAAAGCCCATAAACCAGGCAGCTTTTCCATCCCATGTTTGAAGAAATCTGGAGAAATGTATCCTGAGCAAAGAATCACAGAATCATCAAGGCTGGAAAAGACTTCCAAGATCCCCCAGCCAACCCCAACCCACCCCAACATGCCATAAGCACATCTCTCAGTGCCACATTCTCATGGCTCACATCTCCATGGATGATGATCCCACCACCTTCCTGGGCTGCCCGTGCAGGTGCGTCACTGCTCTTGCAAGAGAAGAAATCTTTCCTAATATCCAACCTGAAAGGAACCTGAGAAGGGACCAATGGGGTGGGCAGGGCCAATGGCTGTAACGGGGAGCAGTGGGTTGAATTGAAGTTTCTTTCCTTCTGAGCTTCTTTAATGAGGAGACTTCTGCTCCCCGGCTCTCTTTGCAGCGGTGCAGAATGAGCGCGACAGGATCAGCATCCGTAGGAGCAGCTATGAAGACAACGGCTCGCTGTCCATCAGTGTGCTCACCCAGGCCGAGGCAATGGCACAGCAGGTAGGAGACCTAAGGACAACCCCCAAACAAGACGCAGCCTTTGAGGTGTGAGATGCAGAGCTGCAATTCTGAGGGATGCCCCGGGTCCCCTCTGCCCCCACCCCAATTATTGCTGCACCCTAAAAGCTCTCCGAAGTTCAGGCAGAAGTTCAGCAGCTCTCTCTGCACAATGTGTCCTGGCCAGAACACAATGTTCCCATCATGGCCAATTACATCTTTTATTTGTTACTTCGTTTTTACCAGGCAGAAAAAAAAATAAAGCTAACAAAATTGCTGTCTTAAACAGATGCTGGTTGCTTTCTGGTTTCACAACGAATTTCGCCCTGAGTGTCCTTTAAATTGTTATGCAAATCGCCTCTCGCCACTGAGGCATATGGTCCAGATGTTGCAGATTACATGCAACAGTGCATCCATTTCCCTTGCAAAAATCATTACGTTTTAACTCTCTGCCCACCGTGCAGCTCTTTAGAGATCAAAGTGGATGAGATTCATCCCAGACACCCACCTCGGGGGCAGCGCATTTCATGCATTTTGCTGGTTTGCTGCGAAGCTGAGCCCCAGTGCTGTAAGAACGGGGACACGGAACAGGCTGTGAAAGAAGCAGGGATGGGACGTGGTGCTGGGACCGAGCACCACCTCGTGGTGCTTTGCCTGGGGAACAAGTGTGCAGCCATCGCTGCGGAGGAAAGACTCGGCTAAGAGAGTGGGGAGGGGTAGGATTGCACTCATCTGAGTATCCATTGCTTCTCTTTCAGTATTTGCCACTGAGCCCCGTTCACAGCGCTGATATAGCAATGAAGAAAGTGGCCACCATCAATGATGTGTGTGAGTCCATGAAGCAGCAGCTGCTGGTGCTGGTGGAGTGGGCCAAGTACATCCCTGCGTTCTGCGAGCTGCCGTTGGATGACCAGGTGATGGGCAAATGCCTTTCCCTGTAGTGCTGCTACCTTCCGTGCTAATTTTCAGCTGTACTTTTCAGTGGGGAAATCTGGTATAGATATATTACTCTGCAAAGCAACATACTGGCAGGAGATGAAGAATAATAAAGGGCAAAGGCAATGAGTTCAGTAGCCTAAAAGCCCAAAAATACAGAACTGGTCACTCCAGTGTGCACAGGGACCCAAACAGTGAGCTTTTCCCTTTACTAAAACCTGGTAGATGACTATAAAAGCCATTTGTTTCCTAAGAACTCAAGCCATCCCCCTTTTTGCTCTTTGAGTTGAAGTTCTATTAAGACCTCTCTCTTCTGTGCTGTCTGCAGGTTGCCTTGCTCAGAGCCCACGCGGGGGAACACCTTCTCCTTGGGGTAGCCAAGCGATCCATACCCTACACCGACTTTCTACTATTAGGTAAAGTACTGAAAGCACTCCTGCTTTTGTTATCTGCACACATAGAACCTGGATAGGTCACTGCACATCTGGCTCAGGATTAAGTGCTCAAGGAGGCCTCTGGAGAAGAGTAGAAAGGGAGAGGCAAAGACATTGTGACTTTTCATAGGGTCATTAAGGTTGGAAAATACCACTGAGATCATTTTTTACACCCGTGCCCTTATGATTTGAAACTGTTGTTGGGAAAACCTCTCTATTAAGCAGGATCTCAAACAGTTGTGTCATGGTTTTGCAACAGATTGTCGGGGCACAGTGAGGTATTTGAGTATTGGTGCTGAAAATTGTAAATCAGAGCAGAAGATGGGACAAACTTTGAGTATGGTATTAATGCACTGATACATGCAAAACTAAGGACCAAAGAGTCAAATCCACACCTTGCTTTTCCATTGTGAACCTGGGTGTTGTTCACAACTCTGCATAGCAGTAGGACTATCTGGCAGCCCAGGTCTGGGCAACCAATGGGTGAGACCATTTCTGCAGTGCATTCAACATTGAATTTCTCCCTTGTCCCCAGGGAATGACTTCATCATCCCAATGCACTGTCCAGAGCTAGAAATCGCTCGTGTGGCCACCAGGATCTTAGATGAACTGGTGAAGCCCTTGAGGGACATCCAGATCGATGACAACGAGTACGCATGCCTTAAAGCCATCATCTTCTTTGATCCAGGTATGTGACTTTCCTGCTCGCAGGAGCAAGCACAGGGCTTGAGGAGATGTTGTGTTATAGGAGGATATGGGAAATAGGGCAATGGGTGGGGAAACGCAGCTCTTCCTCCTGCTTTTGCATTCCTGAGAGCAACTCCGATAGCCAGGCTTAAAACCCCTTGGCAACAGCTCTGCATTTCACCCTATTCCTGAACACTTTGCTATTTAGCACATAGTAGCTCCAGCCAGATGTGCAAGTCTTGGCAGAATTCAGAGGAGTTTTGCTGCTTCTGTAGGTGGCTTCAGGAAAGCCCATTAGTCTGAAATGAAAGAGATGCCTATTAAGGACATGTATGCTCATACTGAATTATGCATTAGCTGAATTAGTTGACTGAGCAGCAGTTTGAAGCACCCATCAGAGTTCTGAGATGAGAATTAAAAACCACAGAGAGCTGTGGACTGTTCAGGGCACTGAGTAGCCAGAAACATCAAGGATGTCTGTTAATGGATCTTGCTGGCAGCCAGCACCAGCGAGAGCAGAGCTGGGGAGCCCAGGGTGGAGAAGAGAGCAGGGAAACATAAAGCAAAGAAAAACTTGCTTTGCATCATCCCTATATTGTCATTCCACAAACACCCCACTCAGGTTCCCCCCAACCGAATGCCTACAGCATGCACACTGTCCCCTCAGCAGAACATTCAGCTTTAGGTGTATTGCCCTGTAGCTTGGAGGAGAGGAGGAGGAATAATTCCAAGCAGAGAGCAACGCCCTTTTGTCTTTGGCATCTATTAGCGTGGAAAATTAGAGTACCATCTTCCATTAATCATTTTTTGCTGTGTTCTCTGATTTGAAATCAAGATACAGGAGTTCTACAAACATCATGATCTTTGGCTTGCCAAAGTGCCTGCTGCAAACCTGTATAGGGATGGTGTTATCATGCTGTTAGACAAATTAGCTCCTCCGCTGATTGGTATCTCAAGCTTTAGATCATTGCAACAAAGAGGCACCATGATTTCATCTGAAAGAAAAGAGTGCCAAATTCTACGGAAGTAAAATTCATTCATGCTAACAAGTAGGCTTATCCTTGGAGTTGCATGTTGACATACAATAACTTGCTAACCATTCTATTGAATCTCTTGGCATGATGATCCCTAGAATGTAGTGCTTGGCCATTCTTTGTAGACTGAAGGAAATGGTCCAGTAGCCAGAAATTTCTGATTTAGGGTGTGAGGAAAATCAGGAGTGGAAAGCTGTAAATTGTGCACTTCAACACACCTTGAATATTTACTTCATTAAGCAAAACTAGACCAGCAGTCCATGGAAAACAGAGGGACCATGGCTCAAAGACATGAAATCAAGGGAAGAAACTAGTGCTAGAGCTCATACATTTAAACAGATAAGCTCTAAACCTGCATGGATTTAGTGAGAAGAATTGAGACTCAAAATGCATGGGTGAAAGTCTCAGCAGTTTGCAGAACAAACACAAATCAGTTTCTAAATCCTTCCTCTTCGCTCATGCACCCAGATGCATCCATCTGAGTTAAGCTCTTTCTATTTGCACTGAAATAGCCTATTCCATCTGAGAAATGAAGCACTGACAGTGCATTGTACATCTGCCAGATGACCTGCACACAGAGATAACTGTCACAGAGTCATTTCTATCTCAGCCTTTTCCCTCCCTGGAGCATAGTTGCCAGCGTAACACTTCTTGGCTGCAAGGGTCATCAATTAACTTCATTTCTTCCATCCCTCCCTAGACTGCAAAGGCCTGAGTGAGCCAGGGAAGGTGAAGAACATGCGTTTCCAGGTCCAGGTCAATCTGGAGGACTACATCAATGACCGCCAATACGATTCCCGGGGCCGCTTCAGTGACATTCTCCTGCTGCTGCCCCCACTGCAGAGCATCACCTGGCAGATGATCGAGCAGGTCCAGTTCATCAAGCTCTTTGGTGTGGCAAGGATCGACAGCTTGCTGCAGGAGATGCTGCTGGGAGGTAGGAGCACTGCTGAGAAAGGGGTTTTATTATGAAGCCATTTAAGGGGCTTCCTGCCTAGATTTTTGTCCTCTAGAGGATAAAGAGGTAAAGATAACGTGGTTCTGGGAGGAGGGAAGTGAAGGATCAGCTTGAATTGTAGCTTAAACATGGGACGTTCTCAACTCAAGTCCAATTCCCAAATGGTTCCCTTCTAGCCTATCTCTGAAAATGTCAGCCCAGGGACAGTTTATAGGAGTGAGTATGCTCTGTGTGCTTCACAGCAGCCAGGAGCTTGACTTAGGCAGCCTACTTGATGCAAGCTGCAGGGAGACAACATATTTTAGCTAGCAATATACCAAATTATATGGGAAACCCTGATAAGGGCAGTAATTGTGAAACACACACATAGACGACCGTGTGGTTGGTTATTAGCTGAAACCCCAACCATTTGGGAGCAAAAAGGCTGAAAGAACAGAGAGCGGGAGCAGGAAGGAAGCAAAGAGGAGCCAAGACATTAACCCCCACCCACAGAGGTCTCCCATATTTCCTGAAAAAAGAGCTTTGTGCCTGACCATCTGGCTTTCTCAGTAATGATGTGAAGAATGATGTCTTTCTTTTCCTGATTACACCGCAGGAACCACCATTGATGTCCAGTACCAGTCAGGACCTCCCAGTCTCAACCTGGACCCATTGCCAGGACATGTGCTCCCAGGCAACATGAGCTCTGTGATTCACGCTGTCCCAGACCGTACGTGCCCATTTTTTTTGCTGTCAGCATAATGAGAGGACTGGGAGGGGGAAAGGATTAAGAAGGCATCATTAGATTTATTGATCTATGTAAGCATCACAATGAATCTGAGTCCACGCCACTCCTTGTCGACTTCCTTTACTATGAAGTCTGGAGACATCTTCCAAAGACAAGGCATGATTTTCAATTAATACCACTAATTAATTAATACCAGGTGGATTTTGAGATGCTACCAAACACAAGAGTTGAAAAAAAAAAAGAAAAAAAGAAAAAAAGAAATGAAGAGTGGTGACTGTGTGTCTATGAACAGACAGTGCTGGGTAACACCACGAAGACTCACACAGAGTTAGCAGTGGGTAGAGGTGCCCTACATAAAGCATCTTGGTTGCTGTCAACCAGATAATACAAAATACAAGATGAACACATGTCCACCTTTGACCTCTCTGGACACTGCTGCCAGGCAATGGCTCTTCATTAAAGCATTTATGCACTGTCATAGCAAATGGACCATGCTATTTACAGCTACTGTAATCACGTATTTCAGTTTCCTTCTGCAAGTTATGATCTTACACTTCTTATAGCATACTTTGCTCTTTCTCAGCCATATAAATCTGTACTATGTTATGTAGCTTTTTCTTTTTTTTTTTTTTCCCCCCCCTTTTTCTTTCCTTTCTTTTTTAAAGCCATCTTGCACAAGGGAAATTAGAGAGATGCTGATGGAGAAACATTATGTTCTGTAAATGAAGTCCAGATGCCAGCAGGTTGAGCTATCTTCTAAGAGTGGAAGGATTAAAAAGTAATTAGGGGCAAGCATTTTCCAAGGGCAGAATAGTGGAAAGAGCTGATGTACGCCTATCAGTCCCTCTGGGCCTCACTGCAACCCAGGAAGAAAGGATGTGCCTGGACTTGGGATCTCTCCCACGTGGCCCACTGCTCCCCCAGCTTCTGCTCTTTAGTTCGTAGGATGGTCTGCTGGTTTTATTTGGATGCTGCTTCACTGAACGACATCCAAGTCCATTTTAATTCTGTCTCTTTTCTCTCCCACAGCATCTCCTGAACCATCCCTTCCATCTCCTTCTACAAGCACAGGCAGCGAAGACTATAAACTAGGCTCTAGCGCAGGGCCAAGCGCCGTAGCACAGCTCTTACCTCAGACACTGATACCCAAGCAGGAGATTTTATAGGGAGAGGTAGAAGGAGAAGCTGGGAGCAATGTGGGAACCACGCAGAATGTGAACCAGGTCCTTTCTTTTTGCAGAGGCAAAGCACAGCAATCCCCTGCCTGCCACCGGACCTGGGGGTCACGCTCTTCCCTGTCAGTGAGTAAAGCAGAGGGCACCAAGCTGCAGCAGGAGCCACAGCACGAGTCATCCCACAGCTCATCCCACTGATCTCACCCTCATCTCACACGTGATTGGGGTTAATGCTCGTCTCGTAGGACCAAGACTGCGAGCTCTTCAGAGCAGGTCCTGATTGCGTTTGGTATCACTAAGCTCCCCGTGGTCATAACCCTTTCAAAGCCCCTGGTTGCTATCATCATAAAAAGAAACACCTGATGCAGCTCCTGTTAATTGGCAGTGAGTACAGCCTGCATCGAATCATCAGTATGGAAAGGTCTATCCCCATTAAAAATGTAATTACACTCTTAATTCTCCCACTGCAAATTAAGCTTTAGGAAGAATATCTTCCTAACTCTTTCATCTTCATCACCCTTCTAGATGTGACTTGTTCCACACAGGCCAGCTAACCTTTACTGCTGCTCAGTTCTTAGTTGTGATCAGGAATGGCAAGGTCTCAACATTTTGTCATTTTCCATACTTCACAATGTATCTGGAGTCCACCCACGAGTCATTTGCAGCCTCTGCTTTATTGGCATATCCATCTAATGCCACTCAGACAGCAGAAAGGAGCTCTGCATCTGACTATGGCAAAACCCACAATGAGCAGCAAGCTCAAGAAACCACCTCTAACCATGATACTACTTAAAACAACCCCAACAGATGACTACACAACCTCAAACGTTCCTGAAGCACAGTCACTGGCACTGTGTTTATTTGCATAAATTGAACATTACTAGAAAGCAGACTCCTGGATTTCTATAGAGCTTACGTTCCTTCCTGTAAAGCCCAATGACCTTCACCAGTCAGCTCTCGATGCATTAAGATGGACTTGGATTGAAAAGCAGGGTGCAATGGGGAATTCTTTGTTCTTGCATGGTGCATTAAACTCAGCCCACGAGCACCGACCCCTGCCTGTCACAATGCTGCGATGACAGCGCCCAGCAAAGGCTTTGTGAGGCTTGTGAAGCACTCTGAGATCCTCAGATGGAGCACATTACAGAAATGCAATCTCGCTGAAAAAGGAAGAGCAGCCGAACCTGCCCCCAAAGGGCGCTACTTTGTACTCAGGTTATTTCTCACTGCTTGGGGAGACATTTTAGAGTTACCATTCTACAACAGACGTCTGAAAACCACTGAAGACTGGGTTGATTTCACCCAGCATCTTAGTGTTTTGTTTTACCAATGCCTATGACAAATTTGACCTGATATTACGTGCTGATGACTCTGATTTGACACAGCTATAGCTGGAGAACAAATTCCACTGCAAGCATTCCTGCTGCGTCCATTCTTGTGTAACATCGCTCCCAGTTCCTCCATCGTGTAAATGACATGCTTTTCTAAAAATTAAATATACATTTATACTCATTAATGGTAAGAAAATAAATCTAGTGGAAATAAATTCCATATGGTTCACAGTTCTTTAAATGACAGCTTGGCTTTCTTGTTTAATTCGAAGTTTTCAAGATTCTCTGTTGATTTCTGCAATGCAAATGCCTTAGGGATTACATACCCATAACACAAGCAAAAGAATCATCTATGCCTGCAAAATACAGCGTCCTCTTAACAATCTAAGACACTACTTAATAGAATAAAATTGATCTGGCACAAGTAGGTAACAGATTCAGGTTCCAGAGCATAGGTAGTCTGGTAAAGCCTTCAGAAAACAATAATTTCTTGTCTTACGAGAGGCCTGCATTTAGGGCCAGAACAGAATCACAGCAAAAGTGTTTCCAGCATCTCTACATCAAATACCACCCCTAAATTAAACCCATGTTCTTGGAAAGAACATATTTAATCTGGAATAGTGTCAGCCATTGCTTTACATACATATAGATTACAAACCTAAGGATGCAACACCATTACCCTGGAAAGATTTAAATATATATGTGCAAAAACAAGTTATACATATGGGGCAGAAGTGAATCAACTGTAAGACTTCAATTAATTACTTTATTTCTTTCTTTACATTAAAAAATTACAAGGGTTTGAAAAGCCAAGTAAACCTGATTTCACACACGCACACACTTGCTAAGTCACAGAGTTCATCCGTTTGAAGTGATAGTTTCTGATTCTCATCAGGATATTTTATTAAACAATATACACATTGAGAGCCTCATGACAAAGCCAGACATTATTTTTTTTTTCCCAGCATTTAAGATGTGCAACTGAATATGCAAAGATTCTCGTGGAACTTCTGCCTTCCCCTTCACTTGTGTGAGATACAGCTTTGTTCAACTGGCTGCAGTTTCAATGGCTGTGTCCACCCAGTGCCCACTCTCCAGACTTACACACCATCTCCCCCAAGCAAACTGAACGTACTGCACAGTATTGCACAGTTCTGTTTGCAGGGTGGTTGGTAAGAAAGGGACCCTTTGGTAAGTTTACTCACACAATAGTATGAAACCTGATGAAATGAGAGGCCACGGACAGCTAGAAATGGAGAAGCAGGTCACTGAAGAAAGGAAGCACAACCCCTGTGGTAAGTAAACTTACTGGCATAAGATTCTCCAGCACACTGAACTGCTTGAAGTGGGACAGATCATCAGTGCAACTTGCAAAGCAAAAGCAAGAACAGGACAATTTTAAGGCAAGTCCCAGAACAGGGAGCAAATTACTTTCTAGGCACGATTTCAAGCTCTGCATCAAGGCTCCTGTTTTATCCTTTGTATCGTCAGTAACTTCTAGAAGGAAAAAAAGAGTTTTAATTGTTCAAGAATCCACCTGCAGTTAAATTTCATTACTGGCAATTTGCATTTCATTACTTGCAGGCTTACAAACGTTTCTGAGCACTACTGTTGTTTGTCAGGCCCACATAAAGCAGTTCTAGATCTAGACTGTTCTCTTCTCTTGAAAGCAATTTTGGATGGAAGATGGTAAAATTGAAATTAATCCCTTTTATTGCAGATTTTTCTACTTTGAAGACATGTTGTACTTGAGAAAGAGGCAAGCTGTGTCAGCACTAAAGGAACCTCCCTCATTCTTCCCATTTCTCTGCTCATGGGACCATTTTGCTCATGGGACCATGAATTAACAGTGTTCCCCTCATGAATAATCCAAACAATGAAAAAAAGGAGCAGAACAAGACCTTACAAAGACGACTGCTCTCAGTAGATTGATGCCAATCTGCAGTATTTTTCATTTTAACAGTCACTGGCCCCAGTTATACCTGCTCAGAGGACAAGATACAAACCTCAGAACACCTACATACATAAGTTCCTCTAGAATCAATGCACAAGGATTGAAGATGCATATCTGAGGGCAGAATTCTGCTCTCAGCTGTTAAGTGTCATTTACTGAAGACTCAGAACTTACCTAAATGCCACACGAGATTAATACTGCCAAACACAAGACATGCTGTGAGCCTGGGAAGACATTTGGCAGGGGTGTAATAGTGCCTCTGACATGTTATGCTGTCGTGTGCACAAGTCCCTTGAATCACTTGCATATGAAGAATGTGTGTCTGAGGTGGGACACAAAAGTATAGCTCCATTTATTAGGACAAGCTGAAATATAAATCAAAACTGAACAAACCACTATTCCCTGAAAACTGGATTTAGAAGGCTGGGTCTCATTTGAGATCACCTTTCACCAGAATGCTTCTCCTTACGATTGACAACTGCACTTAAGTATATAATTTTTATAAAAACACACTGGTAATTCCCCAAACATTTATCAAATAAAAAGGGTTTAACAAAAAAAAGCATAATTAATCTCAAAAAATAAATTACAGTAGCATGACAACATTTGGCTTCTTTAGTGTGACCACGTGCTTTTTTTTCTATGTTATCTTGCTGTTAAGACCATTACAGATCCAGTTTGTGTCTCTGAAAGTTAATGAGATGTCTGTGACGATAAACGTATAAAACTCTGCTTGCTACAAGCAAATGTCTGGTATCAGTTTCACCTGGTCACAGATTATATGTAGACAGCCTTTTCTGGCCCCAAATAAATATTATATAGTATTCTTGCAAGTTCCAGCATAACTAGACTCAAACAGAAAATTCAGGTCCTCCTTTCTTCGATCTCAGTAGGATTTGTCTGATCCTAAATCCTGCAAAAGGATTAATCCACAGGAGTGAAGGCTGACCCCCAAAAACAGATTTCATTCCTTCCCATCGCAGCCTCCGCTCCCACGTTGGCTTTTCACTCTTCAGTCTTTCAATCTCCTGTATGCAAACAGATGTGCAGTGACACACTGTCCAAAGTCTACAAGTCATTACTCAAACTGATGATTTCACATTCTTTTAATTTATAGAGAGCTCACTGGTGTCTTACTGATATTTATTTAGCACAAACAAAATGTGAAAAGCTGATTCAACCCTGCAGGTAGACAGAAAAAGACTTACAAATTATTTCTACCTTTTCTCCCAGCCCTCCAAACTGAAAGACAAAATGGGCAGAAAAGCTGATGCTAAAGTTAGAAGATCTGCACACAATACACCTCCACCAAACGTTCTTTACTCTTTTAATGGCATCAAGTAGTGAGGCTCCCAAGAAGATGCTCATATTGTAATTACTGAAGCTAGGCTTACTCTCCCCAAATGCATTTTGTTTTCTTAATTTCCCACTAATGAAAGCCAGATATTTACTGATTTGTTTTTCATTTTGTAACACACGAAGGCCTTTAATACAGGAGTATTCTTCAAACAGCCCCAGATGAGAAAAGTCTAAATAGCCACAATGTTCAAATTCCTTATGTTTCGAGTCAATTATCTGGCATCAAATATCCTCTCAAGGCCTGAAAACTGCAAATCACAGGCCAAGGGGATCAAATGCCCAAACGATGGTTATATTTGAACAAAATATATCAAAGTAGAGAAGCAATGTGAAGAATTAAAACAAAACAGCTGAGGAAAGCAGTCATTTCTCCTGACATTTCAGGAGTTTCTGAAGGTTGAAAAGTCCAAACTGATGTCAGAAGTTGTGCAACATACAAAATTGAAAACCTAACTATAAAACTTATGTCAGAAAAGGAAACAATGCAAGAACATCTGCTAGAAAGCATAAATCAAAGTAGTTTCTCAATTTTATGAGTGAGACTAAAAATTGCGATTCATTTCAGATTTCAGGTTTTGTACAAAATGAGAGTTCTCCTTCATGTAAATCAGATTATATCTAACCACATCTTTCTAGAAGAATTGTTACTGGACACAAAAATAGCAATCTTTACCGTTTCATCATTGCATATGGAGTGGATTTGGGTGCCAAACATGACTGCAGTGAAAGTGAGAAACAGAAAACCCTCAAGGCACAAGAAGATCATCAGGATCACAGTTACAGGTGGAGAGAAGTCACTGCATTCTGTGAAAACAACACATTTAATTATGAAAAAGAATACATCTACAGAGCATGTTCATAGTAAGTTATCTCCTCTTCAATAAACAGCAATAAAAGCTGTTGGATTCTCGAAACATGTCACAATTGTAAGAAACTTAACAGGCATGAGAACATCTTTTAGACCTCACAGAAAAAGGCTAAAGTCTCATAACATGTCACACAAGGGATTGAAGTAAGTGGAAGTGATGACTTTTCCTTAGTAACTTAGTGAAAGTTAAGTGTTTGCTTACCAGTCCACTGCCCTCGGACACAGGAGAAAAACTGAAACCCACACAGTATGAGCGCATGAGCTGAAATTAGGGCTATATACATCTGGAAATGAGAGAGAGTGCTTACTTTTGACTGCTGCCAGGTAGTAAACCAGACACTGTTTTCAGCCAGCCTTTACCACTCCACAGCAAATACACTTTCCTATTTCCAATTTTAGTTCAATGCAATGATGGACAAACAAACTCTAAGTTTGAATCTAAAAACATGGGCAACGGTGAATGTTTATGAAGATTAGCTCCATCACTCACACCACAATTTCAATATCAAATCATTGCTATGTAAAACAGCAAAATTGGGATGACTTAAAATAACAGCACTTTACAAAACAAGTTGACATGAATATGGACAGAAAATACCTGGAGAATAACTTGGATGGGTGGAAAAAAGGAACAAACAAACAAAAAAAAATCACAAAGTAATTTTGCCCTTAAGCCATTACTCTCTACAAACACAATCAAAATAGTAACACTGAATGTAGATTCGTACCAAAATCAAGCTGCTGTTGATTTTCCCTTACCGTAAACAAAACAAAAAATCTCTGATTCTTCTCCCCCACACAGTTATTCACCCAAGGGCAGTGGTGATCCATCTTTCGAATACATCGTTTGCAAATGCTAGGGGAAAGAAAACAAGACTTTAGTTGAGAAACCAGAGCTTGTGCTTTAAAAGAGAAATAAGTGTTCACGGTGGCCAGGAGAAAATGCACTGAAATGAATTTTCGTGATGAACTGAAAAATGAGAAAGTCAAATATTTCAAAAGTTCATTTTACATCTGGCCAACAGCACCAAAGGGCTCAATTCTCTTGTATCCCAATGCCCATCTACAGACAAATACAGAACAGCTGAAAACGTGTTGAACTTCTTCCCTAGATCAATAGCTTAAGATAGGCACAGACTCAGAGTGCTTCACATTTTCCTGCAAAACACTCACAATGTTACTCATTTTCATTTCAGCAAATATCGAGCTCAATAAGCCTCCCAAATTCAGGCACTATTATTCAAAACACGTGCTTAGTTATGCATAGTGTCTATGAATGCTTCAGCAACAAGCCACAGAATAAAGTCAGATTACTATTAGAGTGGAGAAGGTTGGAAAAAAAAGCAGCTTTCCCATGCACAAAGTAATTTTTAAATCACTGCATATAGATGACTACAAAGTTATTGAGGAAGAAGCAGAACACACTTCCACGGTGGTAACAGGAACGGATCCCAAATCTCACACAGTCCCTCTGAAGTTCCCTTTGCTCTGAGCTGCCACGACCCACCCCTACATTCCCACTGCTTCTTGTCTTATCCATGACAACTCCTTTGATGAAAATCACTGTTCAAACAGTGCCATTCTCACACAAGAACACTACCATAAGGAAACACAGCTCAGAAGAAAACAGGTGTGATTCATGACAAGATGTTCAGAAGGCTCTGCAAAAGATTCTCCTTCCAGAGCAAGAGCCTTTATGTTCAGCCTCCTGTTAATTCTTGAGCTGTGAGGGAAAGACGAGCTAATGTTCATCACCATGACCATGCAAGTCTTCTCCCAGAACACAGAAAATACTCTGCCACTCTAAGACTGTTAAGGTGAAGGACTGAGTAAAATTATATCTGGATTCAAATCACGGCAACCAAAGGATGGGAAGTGGGCAGGAATCACTTTTGCTCATTCAGTATTTCTCACAAGCCTACTCAGCTCCCCCAAGACATCAGATGCTTGGAACCCCGCCTTCATTTCTAATTTAACACCGCCATTCAACAAATGCTTCCTGCCATCAAACTGCGATGCTGAAAGCAGTGGCACAGCTTTCCTCCCACCCCAGCCATTTGTATGCTGTTACTTCCCTGGTCCCAGCACTGACATACATGCAGCAAGAGTTTGGGGAAACCGCCCCATTCACTGCAATCTGGGTCGTTTCACTGTGCATGAACCCTGATGCCTGCATGAGAGCGAAAGGAGAAGCATGGCATTAAGAAGCTGCAGACAAAGGAAAGTCTTCTCCAGCCTGCTGAATGCACTCAGGCAATTGCAGATGCAATTACAGTTTCGAATGCCAAGGATAATGTTCAGGAAGACACAGCTAGAAGCTTAACAGAAATTGGCCTGGATAACAGAAATTCACAGAAAAGCTGAAGCAACCACCTCAGTGACTTGATTCTGAGTATCAGCTCTCCACACAGAAAAGCAGGCACTCAGAACAGGGTGGAAATAACAACAGCTGTGCTTCTGCAGAAACAATACAGCATTCACTCAGCATAACCTCCTCCTTATGCTGAAAGTGTTAACTGCTCAGTAAAATCTTGGTTTCAAGTGTTTTATGGAGGCCAGATATCCAAGTTGTAAACAGAGGTTTCTTGTTTGTTTTCCCATCACTAACAGTACTATGAAATTATTTTTCTTCCTCAAAAGAACTTCTGCAGCGTTGCACAACAATTTTCATAACTACATCATAAGAGCCTCTTCTGTTAACAATTTACTACTCAAAATCCGCACTGTGGCTTTGAGTGCAACTGTTTCTCAATAGGAACTGACTGCAATCTGCATTTTCAACTCTCTTTTACCAGCAAGTTGCCAATTTGACTACTTGGGACAAGACCATCTTCTTAATATTCTCAGAAGGGTTTGTAAGTCAATAAGAAGCTGGCAGTATAATCAAACCAACTTCTTTGTTTCCTATTTGGAACACTTTTGCAGTGCTAAATCTATGGCAAAGAAGCAGATTCTAATAGGGGTTTTCCAGCCCATTTACCTGTCCATACAACATATATTAAACATTCAGAAAACTGCAGGAAAACAACACCCAACTCTTTGTTTTCTACTTATGACAAGTCAACAAACTTCTAGTAGCACTGTATGACCAACACAAAGACAGACAGTTAAACTAGTTTCCAACTGCTGAGAAAAGCGTAACAGCAGGCTCACAAAACACTTTCAGGTTCAACTTTTCCCTTTCAGAATGCAGAACATCTCACAAAGGATCTTACCAAAGCATAGAGAAGTAAAAGAGAAAATAAAATAAAATCACAAAGTCACACAATCATAGAACAATATGGGTTGGAAGGGACAATTTCTACTAGACCAGCCTGCCCATGTAGAACACTAATTATTCCATCAGCATTGCCTCATCTGGGATCCCAGGCTACTGGAACAGCCAACATTGCTGTGTCTGAAGGAGGACGCCCAGATGTAACCCAGCAGCTCTACAGCTTCATCTGTAACCCCCACGGCTGTTGATCTACCATTCAAGCAGTGCCTGTGCAGAGTTTCACAACTGCATGGGCTCTGGGCTCCTCAATTCTCCAGCTTCTTTGTTCATATGTAGATTTCAACATAAAATGTCTTCATTTTCCAAATTAGAAAATCCTACAGGGATTGAAGATGTGGGAAACACTTAACAGAGATACCTGTAAAGTCTGTAGGAGCCAGCCTAAATCTGCCACGAGCAAATTAACAAGATCCAACCTACACTCAGCAGAGCCTCTGGGTATCCCTTTGCTGCATCCCACGAACACAACACAACCTGAACAGATGGCACAAAGCTGTTCTGGCTCTCCATAGGATAACAGTTTATATTCTAGCACAAGAAAGCAGCTGCATTGCTTCCACCCCCAAGCCTGCCCAGCTAACAGCACAGCTGTGTTCATGTAACGCTCTGCTGGAGCTAATACTGCCAGCCAGAATCAAACTCACTGCACATGAAGCCATGCCTGGTGTCTGCATCCATGCCACAACTAACCTGAAACAAAGAGAAATCAACCGAAAGATAATTCTATACAAGGCTATTTATATATGACACTTTTCCCCTCACATTCCAGATACAAAAACCCACTCACATCTGAGATGAGAGCAAGATTTCAGTGCCAAAGCAGAGTATTTATAATGGAAATAGCTTTTCAGCTGTAACTTTCACAAAGAAATGCGACACACAGTGAGACACTTAATTTAGAAACCACACATTTACAGAACATGTAAAGTGTCCTGACAAGACTTCTGTTCTTTTGAAGGCTACTAGCTCAGAAACTTAATATGCCACAGAATTCAATACATATACTCTTCGCACCTAGAAAGAGACACCAGAAACATTTACATATTTATGTGAGCCCTAATTATGCAGGCCTATCTATTCAACTTGCACAATAAATATCAGAAATGCACATTTATACTGCCTGAAAATTCAGAAGACTGAGAGTTGATCAACAACGTGCATATTTATTATCCCATGTATAGCCCTGTAAGTTCAAACTGACATCACTTTGATCGTAATTAAAATGAGTCTTCAACAAACAGAAACACATTTAACTGACTATTCATAAAACTTTGAGAAAATAAGGAACCAATTTAGATGTAACCGCAAGTGAAGCACTACAAAATGTAACAGTATTTTCTTGATTTAAGATTGAAGGAGTCACTTATTTCATTAGTTTCTATCTGAAAATTCCTTGAGATTCTTGCCTTTGTCCCCCATTACTAACATGTGGCACAATAATTAGAATGATGCAAAGGAAAACAGATTTTAACAGCAAAGGAAAACAGATTTTAACAGCATCTCTTGCTTCCTTCCCCTCATCCACGCTCACGCTACAGTATAAGACACTCTGCAATGGATAAGTCTATGAAAACTTTCTTGAATATCAAAAATATCTGTGGGGAAAAACTGACATATAAATCAGGAAGACATACCATGAATAACTGCTTTAAAAAATAAACCAAACCAGGGCATACCTGCAATGGTGTGCACGTTCAGGTTTGATGCTACAGCACTTCGGACATTTGTAGATCACTTCTCCTGGTTTTAGTTGCAAATTATCCATGTACTCTTTAGTGGCATTTCCTTTGGGTACAGCCCCCTGAAATCATTTCAATTAAAACAGAAAAAGCTGCTTAAATGGTATGAAAGTGTTTAATAATACATTTTACAGACTCCATACCAGTAATCTCAGGATAATTGCTGAAATAAATTCATTTACTTGAAGTTAATCTGCCATAAGCCAGAGCCACTTCAAATCAGCAAGCTACCAATGCATGACCTCAAGATCTATTTCATTTCAGCAAGACACAGCTATAGCCAAGTACTGGCATACTCCTGCCAGAATCTGTTGTTGCTTAAATAGAATGATGAGGAGGACACACCAATACATGCAGATGTGGGCACTACAGGTATAGTATTTGCTTACGAGTTACTCCAAGTTTGGCACTAAAAAGAAATATGCTTTCACATAAACGTGACATTCTATTGTTAAAGTCAGCATAAAGTCAGCAACTACTTGAAAGCTTTTATTTCAACTCTCCAGTTCCAAGCTTTTGCTACCCATTCCATGTAAACAAGTTTTTTCCCTTGACACCCAAGCTTTTAGCTTGCACACCTCCAGCATAACCACCATCAGCTTCTCCATTTTGTACCCAGCATTTCCTTCTGCCTGTTGCTCCTGTGAAAGACCTCCATGGCAGACCGCTGAAAGAACCAATTCAGAAGCAAAACAAACCACCAGGAAAAGAAACCATGTTTCAATTGATTAGTTTTTTAAATTGTTCATCAAAATGCTCCATTTGCAGCTGTTCTGACACAAAAGGCAATGATGAACTGTGAGGAACTGGCAGGATTGCTTCTTCCAGTAACAGTATCAGAGGCAACGGACAACAATCTTGCATTTATGCTGTTTGAGAGACAGTTCAAGTCCTGCCCCAGATAAGCAGTGCTAAATGGTGCTTTAAACTTGAACCAGCTGGTCTTTGAAGAGGCACAAACTTCTTAAAGACCATCCTGTATTGCTGAAGTGTTTTTTTTTTTGCAATATATATTACCTTAAACATTCACATTTAACGTATGATAGCACTTCACAGTAAAAATGGAGAACTATCTCAAAGACAGATGTTACTCCTGGATGCACAAATTTATCTTGTTCCAGGTGACTCTATGCTTATAAAACATCTCACAAATTCACCTACTCATCTGTACCTAACCACAGCATCTTCAGATCATTCCCTTAACATTCTGATGACAAAAACCACTCTACTTATGTATTTTCCACGCTCAGACTGTTGCTAACTCCTTACAATTAAAAAAAAATACAGCTATGACAGTATGTTGTAATTCACATAAGTTTAGAAGTGATATATTCCTATTTCCTTCAATCTTCTATCACACAGTCATGTCTTCCATGCTAAGAAAGGGGAGGAGAGGAGTGAATAAGAAAAAAGAGAGTGACTCATCTCTGTTGCAGTGAGAGCAACACAGGTCTAGAAAGAGACACAGTTTTACCAGTGCATATTTTGAAGTAACCTGTCTTTAAACTTTATTAGCTGTCAGTCTGCAGAGGTCATAATATTTTAATCAACTATTCCATTTTTCCCTTATTCCATTCCTCCCCTCATCTCTCTTCCAACAGATGTGTTTCCTAGAAGTAACAGATCTAAGCACAAATGAACAATTTAATCTCTTGAATTCCTAAACTAAAAGTCCTAAAAGTGAATAGTTTTAGGACCTCTCACAGCTACTGTCACAACAGCAGGGAGGTTAAACTCACACTTTCCTTCCACTGACTCTAAATATCTACAAGAGGTAATGCATGAATGATGAGTATGTGACTGAGGTTTTTCAGCATGCCTACCTCTGAACTTCCTCCACTTGCCATAAATGGAAGACATATTTCAACTGGTACAGTAAGATGTAACTACACTTTTTATAAAGCTATGAAAATAAATCTAGAGAAAAAAAAAAAGGGGGGGAAAAAAAAAAGACTGAGGATTTACCAGCTTCTTCACAACGGGTTAATATTTAACAAATGAACTGTACTTCTCATGAGCCTACCTCTGCCTTATAATGTGTCTTATACTGCCTGCAGCTCAAGGCAAAGCTTATTTGTGGTTTCATTCACATAAAAACAGGCAAAGCGTAGTTATAGTCCCTCCAACTCGAGGAGTTTGGGCCTAACATTATTTTTTCCCTAGTAAGAGGGAACAAATACCAAATTTCTCTGCTGCTGATGAGTGATACGAAAAAATACTCCAACACCAAGGAGCAATTGCATACTTACTGGATCGGTTAGCATGGTTCTCAGATGTGATGACAAAGCTAGCACTGCCAAGCAGTTAAAGAGAACACCGTTGATCACAGAGTACCAAAAGTCTTTGGAAGGCAGCAGCATGACAAAAGTCACTACGAAGTCTGCATAGACAACCAGAAGCCACGTCATTATAGCACAGACCATACCACAGCCATCTCGGATGAACCAAACCCTCTCTGCCATGTCGGCCTCTGAGGAAGAGGAATCATAGCTGTCATTTTCAGCAAGAAGTGGGTGGTGCTCAACATCACGGAATCTGTGCCCCGATGACTGCATGGTTCTCTGGACTTGCCCTGCAGGAAGCAAAGATACCATTATTACACATCAGGAAACCAGAAATGGGGGTGCTCTCCTTTTCCATTTCTGTAAAATAAAACACATTCAGCTTCAAAACAATGAATGGGATTGCATGATCAAAACTTAACAGTTCTATGACTGCATAAGGATGAAATGTTTCTATGAGACACTAATTTGCAAAGTTTCAGCAATAATTTTGTAAGCTACTTCATTAGTGTTCTAATTCTGTAACTTATTTTTATCATGCTAATTTGATGCTTGATAAATGGATTTCAGAACAACCTTAATTCCACCTTGCTATGCCTGTAAACTACTCATCTCTTTCTGTTAAAAATGTAACCTCTTTCTTTTAGCCCTAACCATTCCAAATGGCAAACTCTTCATCAGATTACAGTCTATGTCTCTCAGAAAATTACTAACTATGACATTTGCCTTCAGAGCTTTTGTACTGCTTCATAACTTCAGAGAAAAGTAGAATAGAAATACCAGTGCTCCAGAACACCGTTAACAAAAAGCAGAGCAAGTTCGAAAGCAACTAAATTTGTGGACAGAAGTGCAATTGTATTTAAAATTTAAAAAACCAACAAGAAAACACCCACAAAAGCATGACCACACAACAAAAATGCAACCAAAAAAAAATAAATCAGATTGGATAACTGAGAAAAGCATCTCAGATCAGACCAGACCTAAGGGAAACAAATGGCAGCAGTTAAATTAGCACAGCAATGGATTGCACAAACCAGATTTTCAAAGAACACATTTATTAATTTAATTTCATCAGAATGCTTTTAAGGCTTTGTTGTTGTTCCAATGTGAAACAAAAACAAGATTCAAAACTGTATCAGATTTCATGAAAACAGTTATTTTTCAAACATCTCTAGGCAGCAAAAACACACAATGGCAGCACAGAAGTGCTGTCAACAACCAGAGACAAATTAAAGCTTAAACATTAAGATTGGGCTCTTACCTTGAAGTATACTGTGCTCCAAAAATTATATTGATTCATGCTATTAAAGCCCATATCAAAGAAAGCTGTGAAAGCATTATATTGATTGGTGACAGCTATGAAGAAGTCTCAGGTTTTTCTCTGTTATAAAGGCAGTCTATATGAGGCTTTGGGTTATATCCCAAGACTCTGAATATAGCCTCAAAGGGTGAAAGCAACCAGCACCAAGTGAAAAGTCTCACACTGGAGACAGTTTTCAAATGAAGCTCTATGTTTTAAGAACCTTCAAAAATCTCACAGTCCCATCTACCAGGAATCATGAATGATAAACACATTCTGCTTAACAAATCCTTCTGGCCCTTAATCTCTAATGGTTAGAAAAAGGCAGGAATCATCTCAAAGACCAGAAATGAAAGCAGTATACGCAGATTACAGTGCAGAGATTCCAAAGCAACATTTAAAATAGGTGCTCCTCCAAGATCTCTTTGCTGCATAGATGTTTCCAATTATTTGAAAGGAGTCAATGAAGCAAAACAATCAAGCTTCCAGTTCTGAAACTTCAAACAGAACACAAATTTGGAATTCCATCCAGAGAGGATGCAGTATCTCCGAGTAGAAATGTGCAATTATTTTTCAATCAAGGCAAGTTTTCAGCTGCTCAGACCAACAAGTTATCACCATAAATCAGGACATCAAGATTCTGAAAAGAAATAAGTCAGTACTGCATACTCCCTGACATATGTGGATTTTAGCTTAATTCTGCAAACAACTACTCCAGCACGCAAACAGAATGGCATGAGATTGCTATCTTCAATTTGTTTAATTGTTTAAAAAACACCCAAAGCATTTTTAACACAACAGGAAAAATCGAAATTAAAAAACAAACAAAAAAAAATAATCACATACCTCACAATTGTTCTGTATGTTATTCTGACATCATGTCCTTCCTTTGGGCTACACTAGGATATTCATAGTCATATCTGATGAAATCTGAAAAGACACCACCACAAAACTGATTAGTAAATCACTTTTGCTTTATCAGGAAAACGTTAAATAGAAACAATGTACCACCATAGGAGTGTGCTGCATGTAATTTCAGCAAGCAAACTTCTGACCAAAAGGGATAAAAGCCTTTTAGACTTTCTAAGTTACCATAAAGATCACTCTAAAAACCTCTAGACAGTGTTTCAATTAACACTGCATCCACTTTGTTCTGTAATTCTAACATAAGCTAGGAGCAAATGTTTTCAAACTAATCATTAATCCAAACAGGGCCAATTTAAAATAAAGAAACTACTCTTTCCAGAATCTGTAGATAAAAGAAAATGCTCCACAATTCTGCCAATGGAAACATAGCACTTAGAAAGTTCTGAAATTTCAAATATATTATGTTATTACAATGCAGAAGTCAGTATAAGAACTCAAACGCTAACACGAGCTGTTCTAATCACGTCTTGTTTCACAATACAAATGTTTCACCAACTTTAATCATGTTCCTTCCTTTTCACTGGGATGTAACAAGCTGAAGACAGACTGTGTGAAGCGAGAGCACTTCTTCTAAACAGCCTAGAAGTTTCATAACCATTTTCATAATGAATGGGAACACATTTTATTTAGAAAATCAGGTACTTCAAAGCTTGAAAGGCTTCCATTCTGGAAATGTCTTCCAGTATCTGAAGGGAGCATGTAACAGGAAGGGGAATGGCTGTTTATAAGGGTGGGCAGTGACAGGACAAGGGGGAATGGTCTTAAACTGAGACAGGGGAGGTTTAGGTTGGATATTAGGAGGAAGTTTTTCACTCAGAGGGTGGTGAGGCACTGGAACAGGTTGCCCAAGGAGGCTGTGGATGCCCCATCCCTGCAGGCATTCAAGGCCAGGCTGGATGTGGCTCCGGGCAGCCTGGGCTGCTGGTTGGTGACCCTGCTCATAGCAGGGGGTTGGAACTGGATGAACATTGTGGTCCTTTTCAACCCAAGCCATTCTATGAATCACCACATGGCATTTGGAACAAGGGAAGTTATACCAAGACAGACTTCCTCTGGAAACGAGAAGACTCGTGCCTTATTTAAACAAAATTGTATCATCTATAGAAGCCTAAAAGGTAATGAATATTCTTCTTAATGCACGTATAACTGAGCAAAGCTACTGAATTCTGTTTTGCTTTATGAATAACCTTTTATACACTTGTTAAACAAGGTTTCACAATGTTGTGAAAACTAGGATCATTAAGTTGTCACTGATGTGGCATTTTGAGGAAGTAGGAGCTCACAAAGCAAAGAAAGGCTGAGTACATCACGTTAGTTTGCAGCATCACCCACCCATTCCCTGAGTTGAAGATGACAAGCAATAGAAGAAGACATGTTAAGCCTCTGCAGGTAAAATATTGAAGTCAGAGGAATCATCTGAAATTATGAACAGAGAACTCAATGACAAGACAGGGACAGGATTCATTTGGTCAGTTCCCAAATCCTCACTGCAGCTGTGTGTGATATGTCAGTGTTTCTTGCAGCATCTCCTGTTCTTGCTTTACGTGGAAGTGCCATCACAGTTCAGCTTTTGCAAGAACAAAAGATACAGTTGTTTTTATGTGACTCCTCCCTCCCTGGCTATCTTTGCTACTCCTCTATAGCTGCCTGCCCCATTACTCCCTTTCTTGGTCCCTTCAAGGAAAGAAGGATCAACAGTTGAAAAGCACTGACACCTTATCAAGCCCCATGCATGCATCGCCAAGACACTCACAGCTTTCCTGTAGGTGGCTGATTTATTCACTGCACTGTTTGTCCCTATCAACTGTGTCTGTCCCCCATTACACTCTGTCTCTGTGGAACAGCTGAAGTACAAACATCCAGGACAAAGCAAAATGCTTTAAACCTAATATTTTCAAACAAGGGTTTTTAATTTGGCCTTTTTCATGTATCTGGCACTGGAAGATAACATTGGATCATTCAACATTTCATGCAAAACGTAATCCCTTTACACAGGTGATTGTATTAAATCTAATCTAATGCAGTTCCACTGTTAGGTGTTATTTGAAATTCTCAGGTTAAGTATGTCTTATCTGACCTACATCTCACCGTTAACTAAATGCAGGCACAAACAGCAGGCACTTTATTGGAATAAAAGGGTATTAAGAAGTGACAAGCAGGCTGCTTAGAAAGCAAGGGGAAATATGAAGAAAAACTGAAGTTATGATAAAAAGTCAAAACCAGTGGATAGATGGTCTTGTAAAATGACTGTGCCTGAAATGTGTTCCAGTGGGGCTAAAGACGAGCCACTGCAACAGCAAATCTCCTATCTGTAGGCTTACTGGAATAAGGTTATCATGGGCTTCAGAAAGATGAATGACATCATACTACCATTGCATTGGGAAGCCCCTCAGCTGTCCAAGAAATAAGAAAAAAGGGCACTCTGAAGTCAACTCCAGTCCTTTCTCATTGTTATTTTTTTTTTGAAGGAAGTTCTTTATTGGTCTAGAAATAATAAAAAAAAAAACCACAAACAACTTCTTTCACTGATATACAGATAAGAATTGATATGCAGGTCTAAAATCCATCAGCTGTCAGAACTCAAATATTTTGGGGTCACTTTATAGCTGCACAGCTCTTTAAATTCCTCCTATTTCAGTGACAGTGCAGTAGAGAGAACTCTTTTCCTTCAGCTTTGCTGACTAAATGCTGGTAAGTCAGAAGTTGTAGGGATGCTATCAGGTACCACACACTTACATAAGCAGCGCTTACATAGGATCGATTCAAATCCTGCATAGGAAACACAGCGTTGGTGGCAAATCAAAAACACAGAATGGCAGTTTAAACATTAACTTCAAAAACTGCAAAATTTAAAAGCACACCAAATGGGCAACCGTACCATTGTGCCCATTATCACAGGAAATTCGGACCATTTGTTGCTGATAGACATCCACCAGATAACCACTAAACATACCCATGCCCAATCTGGGAGACTAGCTTTTCATTGCAGATGCATGCAATCCAAACTAAAAAGCCATTTAATAAGTAAACTATGGCTTGTTTTGACTTCTCTCAGCAACTGAACTAGCAAACAACCTCAGAACAAACAAATAAAACTGCTCTAGTAACTCCATCAAGCAGTAACTGTATGGAAAACACTTTCCTCAGCCCAAGCAACAGTCCTACTACACATCAACTCTGAATCAGTCCAACAACCATCAACTACAACCCCAATTCTGTCCTGTCCCCTCAGAGACAAAGCCGACCATCTCTCTAAAATCCTTCTTTTACATGCTTTATACCATATTTGTCTCATGAATGCCTTGTTTATGCTTTGCTGCCCTTTCTTGTACTAAACAACATATCCTCTACTACAGGCACAAGCTGACAATTTACAGTGGAAACATACAACAAATGTGATGCTGTTTGCATGCAGAGCTGGCAACAAATTCAAGAGATGATCCTCATTAAGTATGTATTTAACAGTGAAGTTTAAAGCCACTTCTCCTTATGCATGTCTTATACAGCAAGTATAAGGACACAAAAAAAACAGTGGAGGTTTCCGTTTTCAGCTCTGAAAAGGCAACGTGCTTCTCAGAAATAAAAGGGGAACACAGAAGCAACAAAAGCACATGTATGGATGTTTTACTGGGAAGCCAATCATCGAATTACTCTTTACAAACATCCCCAAAACCCAGAAATGTGAATTCCGTGCAACACAAGTTATGCAAAATACAAGAAAAACCCTGGAAGCCTTCAGAACATGCATCTATATATTAATTAAAGCCCTTTGCTCATCAGCAATGAATCTGATTAGAGCTGCGATATTGTCACTTTCCCATGCGCACCAAAAATCTGAGCAACACCTGAGATGCTCAGCAAGGTGTCTTTTCTTTTTGAAAACAGCTTTTTTCCTTTATAGATGTGGAAGAGGAAGAGAATACATTTCACAAGACTTAAGTGCTCAGCAAAGAAATACAGCAACCAATTTACCATGAGTTCATTGGCCTACAAGAGCAAGGACAAAACACTTCTGGACTCAAGAACAACCCCTGTCCTTCACCCAAGGACGGACACAAGCACAATTCACATGAGTAATGGCCAACCTTTATAGCTTACCTACTTTGGAGCAGAGCCACAAACTCAAATTGAGATTAGACACTAGAAAACTTAAACAACTACCAACAACTACCAGCATTGTTGCGTGGAAGCTGGAAGCTCTGCTCTTTTGTCAATGACAAACGGATGTCACTTTCTACTTGAGAGCACAATTTTTTTTGTTGCAACCTTTCCATTTGTCAAATTATGCAATAACCTTACATTCATCTGAAGACAGTTTGCATATCGCCATCGCTGACTGTGCTGCAATCTCAGGCTAGCAATACAGTTTTCCACCAGTTATATCCCTATCCAAATGTGATTTTCCCTTCAAGGTTCCAAGCAACGTCACAGATCAGAGCTGAAATATTTCCACTGGCAATTATCAGTATGGATTAAGAGTGTTAAAACCTTTTTTTTTTTTTCCATATCAGATAAAAACAAACTGTTCAAACCATTCTTTGGCCTTTTGACCACTGCAGCATGCAAAACATTTGCTCTCCTAGAATTCTATGCCCTCATCAAAGGCATAATCAGGAAATTCGCGAGGAAAACACGGCACAAAATGTATTAATTTAGAGCAAAAGCGAGTGGATTTTAAAGAGACAGAAATTGCTATCAGTCTTTTAGCCCCAAGGAGCTCATTGAATTCAACCCAATTACGTCTTCGCAGCGTAATTCAGCACCAGATCCTCTCCCAAAGCTCTCAGGACTTTCACAGCTCTCGGTCTCACCCCGCCTCGTCCATCGCCCGAGCCCCGCTTGGTACCCCGACGGGAACCGGTCCCCCGACGGCTGAGAAGGAGAGAGAAGGAGAGCACCGGGGATGCATTTACCTCAGGGCGGCGGCCCTGCTGCCCTCGGAGCCGTGATTGGCGCCGTGCCGGCGGCGCGTTGGGCCGAGCCGGGGCCGAGCCCCCCCCCCGCCGGGCCACCGCGGGCGCCACCGTGCCCCTCCGCCGCGCGCTCCGCGGAGCCCAGCGCTCCCGGAAGTGGGCAGGGTAGCGCCGCAGGAGGCGGAAGTCGAGTGCCCCTCACTGCGCAGACGCGGCGGCAGGCAGAGCTCGCCGCTGGGATCAATGCGCATGCGCTGAAGACAGGCGGGTGCGTGTTGCGCGCAGAACGCATGCGCACAGCGCAAGTCAGCTCGTCCTTGGCGCCGGCTGTGGGATGGGCGGGTAGTGCGCATGTGTTGGTGATGGAGCGCCTGGGGGAGCGGTGGGCTGCCTGATAGGCAGGAGGAGATGCGCTTCGTCCTGTTGTTGAAACAAGACATTTTCCTTCCCGATGTCTGAAAAAAGAGTTGTTTGTGTCTGAAGACGATATCTCTGAAACGATATCTCTGCGGTGTCGAAGGTTGCAGAGCGAAGATGCACAAGGCAACTCAGGGAGAGAAGCCTGAGCTGCTGTGCTCCTATGGCCCTGAGACACCCGGGCACAGCTCTGCCACAGCCTGCTAACCTGCCACTGCCTCCCCAGCCCCAGGCAGCTGGGCCAGGAGTGTTTCTGTGAGCACATCCTCTGCCTCTTTGAAGCCCTTGAAACCCCTTTGTAATCTGCCTCTGATAATAATAAGGTACATAATAGGTACAAAGCAGCTAACCTAGCACAGTGTGAGACGAGGGAGTATTTAAAGCACATTAAGAAGAAGCCTAAGGGTGGCATTATGACAGCTCAAACACACTTTTCCATCTTATTTTTCTTGTAGCATGAACACCATCTAGTGGGACATGGGCAGCAAGTGCTGATACACGCAATATAATACAGCTGTCTGTGTGCCTGTGCATGTTTCTATGCTTCTTTTCTTCCATTTCCTTCTCCTTTTGCACCAAAATATTGGAGACTTCAGAAAGACTTGCTTTTGTATGTAATCTTCTATTTCCCAACAGATGGATTTCATACAGTGGGTGGAACTGTCTATCCCCAACTCTGCTATTCAAATGACAGCACACAGAATCACAGAATCACAGAAACACCAAGGTTAGAAAAGACCTACAAGATCATCCAGTCCAACCATTCACCTATTACCAATAGTACTCAGTAAATCATATCCCTCAGCACAAAATCCAAACGTTCTTTGAACACCTCCAGGGTTGGTGACTCCACCACTGCCCTGGGGAGCCCATTCCAGTGCCTAGACACAAAAATCTATGCACAGAAAATCATAGAAGGTGATCTCTCTAACATTTTGTTTTCTCTCCATGTCATTCTAAATGCAGTGGAAACGCTGCAACCCTTATTAGTGGAACTGATCTTTCATAATTTGCCACTGCAGTGTAACTGCTCTTGTCCACTGGATGGTGCATCGCTTGTTTCTGGAGGGCAGCTGGAGGGTATCTTAAAATGTGTTGGAGTCATGCTGACCTTGGCAAGCAGTATGGATCTCTCCATATGTGAAAACAGAGGAGAAATTATATAGACAAAGCAGTTGTTTAGCAACTAAAAAAAATAATACTTACATATAATATCATGTGATGTAAATACACATGATATTAAAAATAGGACGCTGAAAATAGGACGTTTTCTCCCAGACCAGAGACTTCTCAAAGTTCAGGTCTTTCACTACACATGTGATTCTTGCTGGTGTTGGTGGATGTAGTTCTGAAAATCTAGATTCATTTGCAGCTCTTAGAGGATTAGAGACCATGAGACCATGAACCGTTTTTTTTTTTCTTGTAAGCTTTGATTTCTGTACAAGAGAGCTCAGATAGGGCAAGGCAGCAAATCAGTCTGAAATTCACCTTGTTTCCTTCTCTGTATTTTTAGCACTGTGCAGGTTTCTCATTTCCTCCTGAACTCAAAACCAAACAAATCATCTGCACGTTTTACTTCCCATGTTTTTTGCTAAGCATGCGGAGCAGGCCTTGGACAGATCTGTTTTAATAGGCAAATCATTGTTTTTGCCATGCTAAAAACATTACCAGACATGTCAGGACTTCGGTTCTTCTGCAATTCCTGCTGTTTTGGAACTACTTCCCCAGCAAACAATACTGCCAAGATAAATTGTTTGTCAGAGATATATTCAAGTCCTCCAACAGATTACCTAAGAAATGTTGAAAAATAATGCTGCACAAAGCAAATTGTTTCCATGTTTCCTGTCCTTGTAGGAAGGAATGGAGCTTATCTCTGTTACAGATTCCATAGAGACGGCTGCAGTACCTTAACTGATGCACTGTTTAAACTGGGAGAGTTTTGGGATACTTCAGATATCAGAGGAACACATGAAATATGCATGCTCTGTTGTTCCTGCCCTCAGAAATGCAAATACTGACATTCAGATGATTTGGATGAGGACTCCAATGGTTTGGCAAAGCACAGTAAAACTGCTCACAGATTGCATGAGGCAAAAACAATTCAGCAGAATATGTCATTTCCCATAGGCAAGTCTCAAGACAAGTGTTGTTTAGGGTTTAATTATGCATGTTTGTAAAGTGCCAAAGATTTGTCACTTGTGTGGATTGTTGCTTGCCGAGTATTGCTTTGTGTCAATGTTTTCTTTAAATTTGAGCTAAAAATAAAAGCTGTTCTTCATAACACATTCCAATGCAACCTACCTCTGTACTGAGCCATTATCTGCTCTGCTGCAGGTGTGGTGATAACATTGTGACATAATCTATCTTGTGGCTGTTTTTAGCCATTCTATGGCATGATCTGAAATATGAAAGTCACCTTTTTATCTCTCTGGCTCTCTGTCTACCGTAGGTAGTTAACTTTAACACTTGCTCCTTGAGTATTAATTCAAGCAACGATGATGTACAGAAAGAAATTTTTGAAACTCATTGCTGCCTTCTACTTTTTAGCTCCTTCATGTCTACTTTTGATGTCCATTGACAGCAATAAGGCAATACAGTCCAGCCTCAGAAAAGGGAAATTGTACAAATAAGGGAGATTTTTAAGAAGATAAAATGAACATCTAAGACAATACTTTTGCAAGATAGACAGACAGATAATCATTGAGGCAGAGTAAATGCACACACCAGTACCATAGAAGTCTAAATACACGCACTGAGAAGTCTGTAGAGTTAACAGGGAGTCCAAACTAAACGTAAAAAGCATGGAATCTGAGAGCCCTGCCTTTCTTCAAAGCAAGATCAGCTACACCTCAACCCTAAGCCTAACCACGACAGACTGGATCTTAGCTAATGTAGGGAAATGAGACAAAATGCTTGCTGTCAGAGGAATAAAAAAGTCTATTGTGTGGTGAGCCAACAGGCATCAGAAAGTGAGGCTTCCAGAAATGGCACCCACCAAGGTGGCTGAAAGGATGCCTGCTGAGATTCTGCTTCATGGCTTGGATGAAGAGTGCAGCCGAGTCATTTCTCTCCCCTTTGGCTGCAGCTGGCAGTGGGATGAAGCAAAGGACCCACTTAAGCTGGAAGCTGAATGAAACAGAGCCAAAAAACGAAATAGGAACTGAGATCCCAACCAAGGAGCTGGGAGCAGCCTCAGGTTTAAGGCTTGGAGCCTCAGATTGCCCTGGGAAGGAGGAAACCACAGAAGCCACATCCCCTGCACCACACCAGCGGTATGCCTGAAGTTCTCTTTGGTTCCATCCAGCTGTGCAAAATGGGAGCTGAGATCATGTTTATTGGGAAAATAAGGAGAATGACAAGGATAGTAACGGCAATAATAAATGAACAAGTAAATAAACCGAGCAAATGCAACTTTCGATAACGTTAGTAACGGTAATACTAACAGTAACCACTTCACAAATACATCAATAAACAAATGCAACTTGTATGCGTGACCTCAGAGCGCCGGCAGACAGGACGAGCCCTTAAGCAGCTTCGAGGCGGAGTTTGGCGACCGCCGGAACGATCGGCCCAGCTACGAAGCGGCTGCAGCTCCGTTCCGCGCCCCGCGCTGCGCTCCGCTCCGCTGCGCGATGCTGGCGCTGCTGGCGCTGCTGGCGGCCGCGCTGCTGGCGCTGCTCGGGGCGCGGCGAGCGGCTGCTCCCGGTGCCTGGGTCCCGCTGAAGCGCTGGGCCTTGGGAGGTCTTTTGCTTCTCTACGGCGCCTGGAAGCAGCGGGCTGCCTGCGGAGGAGCAGCGGAACCCCGGAGGCCGCGTCTGCTCAGTCCCGACCCCCACGTGAGTGGCCTGATGTGCCCCAGAACGACTCGCTTCCCCGGCACCTCGTCTATCTCTCTGGTGTCCTGTTTCCCCGGCACCTTTTTCTCTGGTACTCCTTCGCCTGGCACCTATCTCCCTGGCGCTCCTTTCCCTAGCATCCTCATCTCCTTGGCATCCCATCTCTATGGCACTCTTTTGGCTGGAGCCCCATCTCCCCAGCACTCTGCCCAAATGCATTCCAACCCCAGGACCCCCATCCCCTGAGAGACCCACTGCATCCCAATGCAGTGCCATCCCCAGGACCCCCATCTCCTCGGATTCCCACTGTGTCCCAGTGCATGCCATCTCCAGGACCTCCATCCTCTGGGTTGCTCATTAATCTAGCATAACCTCTATTCACACTCCCCAGGACTTCTGTGTGTGGGACTCTCATCCCTCAAGGGCACACACCCCTCTGCATCCCCTGCACACCAGCACCTTGCATCCCCCTGCATCAGAAGCTTCCTTTCCCTGCATCCCAATGCTGGGCTTCACTCACTACCCAACCTTGGACCTGCACCCTTTTTCTCCCGTATGCACATCTCTGGGATGGCAACATGGGCATGTCACCTGGTTGTACCTCGCAGGTAGAAGTGGAGTTGTGGATTTCTGTGCCTAAACGTTCTTGAGACTTGAGACGTTAACAGTGCCATTACTTGGTAATCATGGCAGTGAAGTGCTGGGTTTCCTATGGCAAGAAGCCCACCTTGCACGAGTATCATAAAATAATTACGGTCCCTTGTTAAACTTGCTTATCACCTGCTCTATCTCTTCTTCCTGACAAGCAAATGGGCAAAGGAGAAAGGAATAATGCTTTTAAGCTAATGAAAAATGTGGTATTAGATACAGAAAGTGAAAGTAAAGTCCCGTTCCTGAGAAAAAAACACGGAAAACAAAGCATGGCTCTCTTTCTCCCCCTCCAGCCTGAGCCGAGGTCTGTTTCCTTTTCCCTAGGCACTTGATTCAGTTTACTTCACGGGCTTTGCAGAGACCAACAAGAGCTTTGTGATTGCTCGTCTTGCCAAGCGTCCCAATGGCATCTGTGAGATGTGGCTCTTCCTGAGGGTGGATGGAATAGGAGAGTTTGAAGTAAGTGGTGGACATTCAGTGCTTAAGTCCTATTGCTATGCTAGGAACCCAAGTGAAAATTAATCACAGAACCATTAAGATTGGAAAAGATCATAAAGATCATGTAGTCTAACAGTCAACCCATCACCACCATGCATGTGTCTTCACTGATGCTGTGCTGAGAAACAAGTGCAAACTGTTGGTGATAGGTGGGCAGTTGGGCTGGATGGTCCTGGAGGTCTTTTCCAACCTTGGTGGCTCTATGATTCTATGATTAACATTCTAAACCATCAGTGCTGCTACAAGGCAGTTACATGTGTTGCATGATCTTGTCTTCTTGAAACACCCCATTAGAATTCACTTCCAGTGAACACAACAATCACTGGCAGAAAAACACACCTTGAGACCTGTTGTCTTCTCAAATGTCTCATTAAGATAAGTGGCAACAGACATTAAGGAAAGAAAGCTGTTCATTGAACCCCATCAGGCTCCAGAACTGAATGCAGTCAATCCATGCACAGGGAATAGAATGGTGCTCCGTAGATAAATTGCATTTCACTTCACTGAATTCAGTGGATTACTTCTTGTGTGTAATTTTCAGGGCAGGTATCTGATATTCACTGTTTGTTTTTTTTTTCCCCCAGTAAGTGCATTAAATATAACATGTTGTCTAAAAAAATATCTTGGTAAATCTTCTTGGAAGTATTTGAGCATTCAGTCTTTGTGATAATGTGCTGCATGTGGTTAATAAGCAGTGCTGTACAGCTATGGTTGTTTTTTCCCCTTTCTGTAATGAGTGAATGCTATAAAACTGTTGTGGAAGTGCCTCTTTCAACGAGAAAGGAGGGCTTTTAAGGAGTTAGATGTACATCTGCTTCATTCATCCTAACAGGAAAAGAGTATTAATCAAATATTTTACTTGTGGATTTTCTTTTTGTCAGTAGCTGACTCTGTGGTGAAGAAAAAGAAAAGATCTGGCCTAAATCCCTTTGCACCTTACCAATACTTTTACATTCACAAATTTGCTTTGCTAAGTAGCCATGACCAGGGGGCATCCTATTCACAGTAAACCACAGAAGTGAAGATTGATGCGCATTATTAGGTTTCCTAGTACTGTGTAGCTGTGGCTTTATTATTTGCAACTGCAGCCAAGGTATATACCCTACACCCTTTCTTATTGCAGCAGGGATAAGAGTTCCTTCAGGAAGCTGACAACCTTAGGAAATAAGGCATATTTTTCAAAGAGCAGCTGATAAGCTTTGAGAACTTGCACGCACTAAAAATCTAAAGCATGTTTAAAACAAAATCATCTGTTTCATCATAGTCAGCCTAAAAATAACTTTTACCCCCCAAAGCTTCACATTGCCTTGGGTCTAAGCATGAGCTGGGCTGTTACAGTGGTTTTCCTACACACAAGTAATTCAGTTGTATTATCTGAAGCAATAACAAACTGTCTGAAACTCCAATATTTCAGATGCAATTTTTCTTTTCCAGTATGTGGCTACCAAAAAGCAAACAGAGCTGAAAAGCCAATTCAATCCGATGTTACTCCTGCAGAGGGCTGTCACAGTGGGAATTCACCTGTGTTGCACCTCCAGAATTGGGTTAAACAAATGTTTTCCTGAAATGTCTCTTTAGCACCCACAGCACCCAAACATGATGGTGAATGATGAATCTGAAGAGATTTGGAGTGGAGGAGGGCTCACTATTGAATACTTAGAGCTCCAAGCACGCTGGAAAATAAGCTTCAATGGATTCCTCAGGTATTACAACACTGTGGGCTCATACACGTGAAGCCAAGGCTTCTTGAACACTACCTGGAAAACTAATTAACAGGCTTGAACCAAAAGCTACTTGGTACCAATAGCATGCATTGCCTTCTATGCAATGAAAATACAGCTGGTAGGATCAGCATCGGTTCTATTCTCTGCTTCTTCACTGCAATGGAGCATTACTGTCCTTCCTTAGCACACAATGACACCATTCTTCTGCAGTGTCTTCTGTTGATTCCATTTTCAAATACATAAAAAATGTCACCTGCTTAGAAGTTATACAGAATTATGGTGCTTTCTTTTACAGAAAAGGACCCTACCGACAGCAGTGGAGTGAAGAAGAGGGAGAACTTGTACCGGTTAAATTCTCTTTTCAGTAAGAGCAATTCAGTTTGCTTTGGTTTGTATTGTGGGTTTGTGGTTAAAGATTTGGTTCTTCAGTATATCCTTGAGGAAATGAAAGCAAACTGACTGCATAGTGAGAACTTCAGTATTTGTTATTTAGGTAGTCATCGTACCAAAGACTTCTATGTCTGGTGTTTTTGTCTTTGGAGAAACTGCTTTAAAAGGAATTTAGTTCTACAGTCTCAAAATACACTGGTCCTTCTGTTTCTTGGAGAGGGAATGGCTGTTTATGAGGGTAGATAGTGATAGGACAAGGAGGAATGGTCTCAAACTGAGATGGGGGAGGTTTAGGTTGGATATTAGGAGGAAGTTTTTCACACACAGGGTGGTGATGCACTGGCACAGGTTGCCCAAGGAGGCTGTGGATGCCCCATCCCTGCAGGCATTCAAGGCCAGGCTGGATGTGGCTCTGGGCAACCTGGTCTGCTGGTTGGTGACCTGCACACAGCAGGGGGTTGGAACTAGACCCAACCAACAGTTATGGAATGATTTTAGCATGTATTTGGATAAAAGCTTTGCTCATGCAACTAGGAAATAGTATACAAGATAACCACCCCAAATCCACAATCTCTATTTGAAAATATATATTCGTGGCTTTATTTCTCTTATTCCCACAGCTATTGTTTTCACAGGGTCATGTGTCCAAAGTAATTCATGCCATCCTTGTCTTTGCTTTCTTATTCTGCCATTGCTTTCCAGCAGTGCAAATGGTTTATGGACTGTTTGCCTGATTAAAAATGATTTGCTGTCGGAGTAGCACAGCATTTCTGGCATCATTCCACATTTGTACCTCTGAGTAGACTGAATGAGAGAAAGCATCATCCTTTTACTTGAGGCTCTGCCCTTCCAGCTTCCCTTCCTAGGTAATCTGCTGACCCTTGTTAAGCCATTCTGCAGGGTATGGTACCCACTCTCTGTTTCCTTTTGTTTGTTTTCTTAAAAAGTAATAGCATATTAAAAATGGAAAAGATCAGAAATTTTCAAACACCATAACATGCAAAGATCATCCCTGGAGTAGCAAGTGCACAACTTGGCCTAATGCGACCCGCAAGCTGATAACAGCTTTTGCTTTTTCCCTTCTTTTCCTAGTTGGGAGAACTCTACAGAAGTGTTCAGCTTCCGTGATGACAGTCATCCCAGCACATTTGCCCATGCTTTTGCCCAGGAACCATGGACCATCGAGTTCTTCCAAAGGGTCAAAAAGTGAGAGGCAAGAATAATGTCTTCTGGGATTAGTTATAATTACTCTACAGACTGCTGCAAGGGTATGCCTGTGTGTTCTAACACGCATTTAGCAATAGCTGGGAAATCTGAAAGTGTTTGCTGATGTGTAGGATCTGACACAGCTGTGATCTAGATGCTCTGAAACCTTCATTTTTTGGATGTGCATCCATCAGATTGGCACTGTGGTTTCCCTAATAGAAGCCATGTTGATTTTGACGATGTTGATTCGAGCTTTTCTTTCTTCCAGACAAAGGGAACAACATTTCCGACATGAGCAGTGGGGCCAGTCTGTTGGAGAAATTGAAATAAAAAATCATGAGAAAACCAAACTTTCCCTCAAAGGTGTTCGGAGCCACTCTTATGGTAACAACAGCAGAATTTTTCCCCTTGTTCACCTCCAGTAGACTCCAGTAGGGATTAAGTCACTCCGAACCACTCATCCCATCTCCTCACCTCCTTGAAGCCTGGTGCTCCTCCAGGTGACAGCATGCCTCTTTAAGAGAGGCATGGGATGTAATTTCAGTGTAGAGACTTGTGATGGAGAGGATGAGGCCCATTCAGCCTCCTGGCCTGACACACTCAGAACTGTTAATTTAATTTTATCTTTTGAGACATTTTCCTGGTTTTGGTCAAGATAAACCTTTCCTCAGTCTGACTCGACATGTTGCTCTGCTTCTCTTTCAATTATGATGGCCTTGACCCTGCACATACCAGAGGGGTTGAAACTAGATGATCATTATGGCCCTTTTCAACCTGGGCCATTCTATGATTCTATGATACTCCATGGCTGTTCTGGAGCCCAGCACGTACTCATCATGTATCAGTTACTGCAGGACTACTGTATCTGAAATCAATGTCAAGTCAGATACTGTTCCTTCATGTTTTCCAGCCATGGTGTACTTTACATTGGATGATTTTGTTCTGTTTTGCAGGTGTCCGGAACTGGTCTGAGATCTACCGTTATGTCATGATTTTGGCACGTTTTGAGGTAGATATGAGCATGCCAATATGCTCCTTAACCATGGCACTACTGATGTTTCTGAATTTATCAGTTACACTTAAATATCCAGACATAACATGTTGGGAGCATGCACAGTGTGCTATCAGAAGTGCTAAATGTTGCCATCGTTAGCACATGTCATCGTTGGGTGCAGATCTCAAAAAGCTGAGCCATGTGTTTGAAAATTAATACATATTTTTTTCTACACTGGCTTAACTAAAATTGTTTTGATAACTTGAAACTGTTTGTTTTGGCTTTTTAAGATAAAATTAGACAGCTTTACTGGACAGATTTTCTCCTGCTGCAGATACCCAAGAGCTCGGAGGAGGTGATGCAATGCTGATTCACAGCCTGAGATATTTGAAGGCATCTTAAGCCTTCATGACAGCAGTCAGCAAATATTTCTGTCCATGCTCAGCTCTAATTCCCTGCTTTGCTATAGTGGTTGTGCTGGAGGAGTGGCTGCTGAGAGCACAGCCTGGGGAAATTCTGAACCCTGGCATTCCAGGCTGGCATGCAACCTGAGCAGATTGCTTCTGAAAAGGCATAAAGATGTCTGTTATATTCAGCATTACATGAGTTGAGACTGAAAGCAGAATAAAAATTGTTGCCCAGACACATGCAGGCCAGCAGAAAAACACACCTTGGAAATTCCCACATATGTGCAGATCCAGTTGCTGCTGGGATCTAACTTAAGCATGTGTACCTTTTAATAAGATTGTGGTTTTGCACTGTGATGTGCATAATCAGTCAGTAACCTCTCCCTTTTCTTCAGTTATTCAGGACTCAAAATAACTGCTGTTCTTCCCCTCCTAATTAAAAGCCATCTAACTGTTTATTAAGAAACAATTAAAGTTAATCACTGATTGAAATTTGGAGTCCTCACATCTCGATGTCTGTACATTTAAAAAACTGCAGCATGGGCTTTCATTTACCTCCAAGCAGCCCAAGTGGAGCATGAAGAGATTCAGACTCAAGAATGGAATAGAAATGAATAAAAACATGAGAATCTAGTTCCTCCTTATTTAATATTTTTCCTGTACGCTGCTTTAAAGCATGGAATAATATAGGTTAAAAGAGATATCTTGTCAAAGAAGGGCCAACTGTGAGAGGTGGCTCTGCAGTTCTGAACACAGCAAGCTGAGGTTTCTGCAGTTGTTGTTTCCCGTCTTCTCTTATATCTGCTTTCTGTGGACTTTCAGTTGTCCTTAATGTCCTTAATTTGCGCTCAGTTAGTTTATATTCCTGGATTTTCATTTGCAGCTACACTTACAGAGAAAATTGACTGAGAAGAATTAGAAGTAATAAGTAATAGTGTGCTGCATAACCTGACTTGAATCCAATGTCTTCTAGGTCTTCTTGGTCAAATCAGCATACAACTCATGTCAATCAGACTGCTTTTCTTTTATTCCTTTCTTTCAGGATGGGACTGCAGCACATTTAACAGTTATAAACATGCCTGCTACCACAACGAAGTGAGTAAACCAGGAAGTTTGCCTGATGAAAACACACATCTCTAAAGTGACAGAAGTTGCTCAGCAAGACAGCTGTGTGCACATTCTTGCTTTGAACCCACCTAGCCAGATTTCCATCCACACCCTCTTTTTCATGCTCTCCACTCCCTCAGCCCAATTTTCCAGCTGCAATTAGTTATAAGGACAGCTTTTACCTCCAATTGCTTCCTTTCCTTTCAATTACTTTTGGGCTGCTGCAGCTGTCTTTCTTACTGTCTAGAGGACTTAGAGGTAGAAATTGAGCACTTGCTCACTACTGTTGAGCCTAATGTTATGCTTCTGAATGGTGGGGAGCTTCGATCCTCTCATTTCTGACTCCAGCTCTGTGACCAAGTGTGACCAAATGACCTGCTTTTCATTCTTGCAATCCTCATCTTCTTTCCTACTTCCATGGCCTCCCCTGTTCAACATTTGCAAGATCCCACAATACAACCATTTTTATGCTGCTGGCCAGGAATGGAGGCTATACTCAAAGCTGAGCTCCCCTGGAAGGTCAGCATGTTGATTCATTTGAGCTTTAGCTGAACTTTTTTTCTGCTCCATTTCTTTCCTCTTCAGCCTCACTGTAGGTTATGTCTTTTTTCCTGATGGGAAGAAGGCTGGGATTGAGTGGTCCAATGCCTCGCTGGCTGAAATGGCAGATGATGGTGTAATCAAGGATGAGTACAGAGTCAGTTTTACTGCTGGTAAGTGACACATATATTTGAAAATATGCCTTGATCAAAGTTCCTTCTCAATTTACAAAGCAAAGAGGAAAACTACTGCTCTTTGGAAAAGCATAAGAAAAAATCTATATGCAAAAATAGTAGATCTTGTGAATTTTTGAGATTAAACACAATTGGAGTCTGGAAACATTCTTCCTTTCTTGCATTTATGAAAGGTGGCAAGCACTTTGATGTTTCTGCAAGGCTGGACAAGCAAGCTTGCCCTGTGGTGTACAACGGCCTGACTGGAAGAGGTGTTTTCCATGAGTGCATTGCAGATTTCCAACTGGATGGGTTAACACAAGGCTGGGGCTTGGCTGAATTTTATTACAGGTAAAATAATTACAGAACTTTTTTTTTGCAAGCAGGAAGAGGTAAAGAATTCCTATTTTCCCATATTGTCCCACGTAGCTACAGCTCCGCAGATAATGGATTTTCTGTTTGGCACAAGGAACTGTTCTTTGTTTAATGCTTGATGTGTTTATTAATTTTACAATTACATGTTATTTGAAAAAGAACGATTGCACAAGCACTTTGTGCATGCAAACAAACCATAGACACTTGTTCAACTGCTTGCTTTATAGCTTTATATAGGTTTTTATATAGGTCTCCATATAGGTTAATGAGTCCTTGGATGTTTTACGAAGAGCAACGTTAGGCACATCCCAAATAGAATGAATCCTCTATCTCAAAGAGCAGGCTGACCATTTACAAGGCAAAATGTGTTGACACAAAAAACTGTCAGCACAGAGCAGATAAATGTTTAGAAAATCAATATAGCAATGCCTTTTATAGGGGAAAGGATTATATCAACAAAATCTGTGTTTCTTGGTGAATTGCTGTTTCTCCTGCCACATGATTACAGCAATTTTTTACTGCAGCCTTTTCCCTTTTGAATCTTTTCTCTCATAAAAAAAAAAGGCAAGTTTGCTTGTTTTCATTTAGATTGCTTTTTAAAATAAACACTGATTCTTGGCTGTCAGAGGAGATGCCGTAGATGACACTCAGAAAATTGAGTGCTCAGCTTCATCTGATAGCCAGACACTTCTAAAGAACATAAAACAGGGCACTACACCCCCAAGAGGCACACTGCTTGAACTTGTAAGCTGTGGCTTGTAGCTGCTGCCAGGTAGCTGCTCCACTCCATCCATGAGCCACCTGGGAGAGTTTTAGGCAGTCTACATATGGCAGTGCTGACAAAATCCATATAGGCTCCTCTTTTGTGTCTACTTCCAAGTGAAAATCATGTCAGAAATTAAAAGATGGCAATCTGGTTCTTCCCTCTCAGCATTCAGCATCCTTGCTTTTCTTGCAGGGATGAAGCCGCCCAGAGGGTTCCCAATTTGCAGCTTGGTTCCAACACTGAAGGCCCAGACCTTTCCTCCCTGCACCTTGTGAGCAATGGCTCTCTTCTGTGAGCACCTGCAGGCTTGTCCTAATGGTGTTAGCAGGCAGCAGCTTTCCAGAAATGTTATTTCCAGCAAAATGCACAATTCTGAGACACGCTGTCACAGGGTGTTCTGGAGGTCAGTGATATAAAGGGATTTGCAGAGAAATGAGGAACATTTTCAGTGTTGCTAACCTTGGTGCCTGGAGGTGATGGAGAAGAAATCTCTGCATGGCTGATTGAAAAGCTCAGGCTTTTGGTATTTTTCCTGACTTGTCATTTGCTCTGCAGTGTGAACAGCAGGGCACAGGGCAGCATGGATCTCTGACCCACATAGCAGTTCCTCTGCTCTTTCAGCTTTGTTTTTGAAATAAAAGCTCTGTCTGTCTGAACTCTGGTTGGTGTAGTCATTAAAGCATGGGCATAAGCTACTACAGGAAACTACACTGTTTGATAGTCTTTAACTGTATGAGAAGTCAAACTGGAAGAAATAGGAAGAAACACATCTGAATGGGCTGTCCTCTAGGAATAGCATTTATTTATAGGCTAATTAAATATGTGACACATTTTTTGATTCTGTGTAGGGAATGCAGAGTCTGGTAGTTCAGTTTCAATGATAATCTGAATATCTCATCATTCACTTGAACTCAGATGCCATATTCATCACAGAATGCAGGATACTCACTGATAGTTGCTGGTCCATGTAACCTACAGTCCATTCTCTGCCTAGTTATATCTTGCCATTATGTACTGCAAATTAAGCATACTTAAAATATGTCAAGACAGAAAAGAGTCATGTGGAAGATTATGTATAAAAATCATATATATGTATACACATGTTCCATGCATATTCATAATTCCTGCTTACTTCAATAAGGAAAGAGACTTTAAAGAAGATGTTCTCCTTTTTGAGGAAGTTCTTGCACTTATTACTACAGCGATGTTATCTGCAGAAGAGAAATCCAGTGCTTAAATATAAAATTGTCAAGCTGTGGCAATGATTTCTTATTCAAATTTGCCTAATTGGAGTTGAGGCACATATGACTGTTGTCAATTATTCAGCCCTCCCAGTCAGCAGTTTCTCAGGGCTGTGGTTCCATACTGGTGGAACTGGTGTTTGTGAACTGGACTCCACAAATTTGCCCCTCCTTGCACCCCGGGCCATTGGCTGTGTGCACGAGGCAGCACTGTGACTGCATCTCTTTTGAGACTGCCATTGATTCAGAGCTTTGGATTCTGGCTGCTCTTTTATAAATACATCTCTAGTTACAGTGGTATTGAGAAACACATTCTTGGGAGTCAAGCACAAATTTAAAGGTGTCTTAAATCTGCCTGTGCTCGGGAAGTCTCAGTGCACTGAAACAGGGAGCTTCTAAATTATTCGAGACAGTGGTACTTTGACAGAAGCAAAGGCTCTATGCCTCTTTTTACACATAAGAAATCAGTCAAATGGGTAATTTTAGGAAGGTTAGAAAAAACATCAATGTTGTACATCACAATCTGTTCCTACTAAGTATGTGGATTGTTTTTGCTATGATCTCAGGAACATCTGCTACTTCTTTCTGTGGAGTTTTTGTCACCTCTCACTTTTCTTTTCCTTTTTCTTAAGATTTAAATATAAAAATTTAGAAGAAGAAATATAGGTATGTAAGCAAGCAAAGACTTCTGAGGCATGCACTTCAGCCGGAGAATGTAGATAATGAGAAAAGCTGTTAATTGTTACTCCAGATTGATATTTGAAGACATTTCTATACAAATATTCCCTGCCCAAGTCAAGACCTAAAAATCCTTCCAATCGAGCAAGGAATTTGTCTGGCTGTTTCTAGCTTGCTGTAACAGAGCTACAGCTATAGCTATGAATGCTGTGGGGCAAATGGCAGCTATGTGCCCCAGAACATAATCTCTGAAGTTCTGTGTTCCTACAGTGAGGAGGTAGAAGAGATTGATGCAGCCTTCATTCCTCCCCTTCCACATGTTTTACTTGTTTCTTTTGGTTCCAGTGGATGGAGAATTAGAGTACTCCTGAGTTCAGTTTAGAAAAGTTCAAGTAGGGTACAGAAAATGATTAATAAAGTTTGGAGCTGGCAGGTTTATTTGCCAGGTGATGAACTACTGGTAAGGTATTTCAGCTTGAAGGACTGAAAAAATGGCTCTTGGGGGTTTTCTCTATGGATTTTAAATTAGTTTATAGTGAGCTTGTGTCCAGGACACATGGAAGAACTTATTTAATTTAAAATAAATCTACCAAGCCCCACGCTTTGACCATATGAAGTGGTCCTTCTCTTGCGGCTCCTTTCTCAGTGGAAAAATCCACCTTGGGAAATGCTTCTGCAGCCCAAAAGCATTAATTTTGAGCAAAAAAAAAAGCAGTAAATGGAGGAAAATCCTGGCCAGAAGTGAAATGTAGCATACAATCTGCTCTCGTCCGGCACAAACTGGGGCAGCTGGAGCCTGGGCAGGATGAGTTGCTCTCCAGCATCCCTGCTTTACACATCTGGGAGGAACCAAGCACCTGTAATTCCTGCTGCTGTCAATGGGCCAGTGCCTGATACGGCAAAATGCTTGCACAGAATGCTTGCACGTCCCAATGGAGCTCACGTGCATGTTAAATTTCAAGATTCAGGCAGTGGTAACGAGGTCATTTAGAGGCTGTCAGCCTCCAAACTAAGCATTTCCCATCAATCTGGCCTTGGCTACTGATGTCTACCACAGTAAATATTTTACTAGGCTTATTTATTTCCCTTCCTTTTTGCAGTCTTTCATGTATGCTTATGTATAAAGGTCCTTTGCTGTGACGCTGTATTTCAATGACAAAAAGAAGGGGAAAAAAAAGAAAGAAAGAAAAAAAGCCCTTTTTCTGTTTGGATTTATGGCTTAGCTTTATAGTTATTGAAGCAAAGTGACTGATTAACTAAAGCCCAGGGAGTTCCACAATCTATCAAAAAAAAAAAAAAAAAAAAAAAAAAAAGAAAGAAAAGCCTGCTATGGCTGCATTATCTCTGCAAAGCAACCAATTATTTCAAAAGTAGACTTTTCCCTCCATGAAAACAAGCCAAGTGACTCAAAGACATACCAGACGTAGTGGCTGATAACCACCCACTCCCTTCTCGTATTTACTGGAACCCAACTGCCTCTTACTCCCTCTTGTTTACCATAAAAAGCCACATTAGTCTTATTCCATCCAAAATTGCTCTTCCCTAAACTGTGTCATTTTATACTGCTGTTGCTCTCCTAACATTCTTATACTAAGAGCTCAGGTGTCTGAAGCAGGGCCCATGAAGGGATCCCTCCTAAGGGGTTTTGGGGTCTCCACCAGCATTTGGAGCTGTTTTCCTTTCCTGGTTGAGGTTGTAATTAGTTGCAGCATTGATTTTTGCTTTTATTCAGCACAAAAACCTTACCAAAAACACAGTGCAAGTGAAGTTCATTCTAATCTGGCCATAAAATTTTACGAGGGATGTAAATCAAAGAGAGGAGTGGCAGCTAATGCTCTGGAACAGTTGAGCCCTGTTCAAGCCTCCTCAATAGAGTTAAATCCCTCCAGGAGCAATTAGCCTAACAAGCTGTTTGGTCCACTTATAAATAACGTCATCGATGGAGACGTCTGGAGGTGTCTGCTCTGTGTACCAGACTTTCCAAATATGCTGAGCAGTGAAGGGCTTTTTTTTTCCCTTAAACTGCAGTGAGGGGTGGAGATGCTTATCTGACATGTCCCAGCAGCTTCCCTCACATATTTATAATGTTTTCCAGGAAAGATATGGAGTGGACAGTAGGAGTGCCATGCTCATCTGGAGCGTCCTCTTGCATTGCCTGTGGGACAGCAGTGCTGACCCCAGCAAGGTGAAGATTTCATCTGCATGTGACCAAGTGACTTAAGTTCCTGCATTCCAGGGCATATCTGGCATGTCCATGCTCTATCACCTTAGCTAACTCTATGTCCTCATTTTCCCTCCTGCTTGAGAGCTGACCTCGGTTTTACCCTTAGGCCCTTTGGCCTGAAAGCTTCATTTTCTTCTTTCCGTTTTCCTTTATTGTCATCTGATTGTCTTTTCTTTTTGTAAAATACATCATAAGTTTATAGCTTTTGCGTTTTCATGACTATGGAGGAACTTTCTGTAGCACGTAGAGATCTCACTCCATAAAACTGGCTTTTAAATGCAAATTGGAAATTTTCAAATGCATATTTCAAATGCAATATCTGCCCGTATCCCTGTAGAGTTTGGCTCCTCAAAACACGGCTGAAAAGGGATCTTTGTCAACCTCTGCCAAAGCACTAGTGAAAAAGCGCCCACACAAGGAGAAAACATTGGCATTGGATATTTCAATTCATTTTAAGGCTGTGCCACTCAACTTAAAAGTCAAATTCTTTATTATTTCTCAAAGTCTTCACGCTGTCTTTTTTTAGCCTTTTTTATAGGCTGACGTAAACTCAGCCATCCAAGCCATAACCTAAGAAATGTTAGTAAATTAACAAAATTATAACGTTTAATTATGCACAAAGGATGGAAGCCTTTGATCTCCTTCTGCTTGCACCTTGAAAGGAAAGGCACATCTAAATAGGACTCTACTGTTGCTGAAGCAAGGAGATAATGTATTCATATTTTCTGCACTCAGTGCATATTAACACACTTCAGATTTGTTGTTGCTGGTTTTGTTTGTTTAACATGGATGACTTGAAGTGCACAGACAGTTCTCTTCATTTAAGATCTGCTGCATTCAAAGAATTAGCCATTAGGTCTTTGCTGCTAGTTCTGTGAAACATTTTCCTTGGGAAACGTAATTTTTCCTTCTGCAAAATGGCCCCAATTATGAGCACTTGACATGCTGTGATTAATTTCCTAAACCTTCCTTTGGGATGAAGCATGAGAAATTCCTCCAAGTGGATAATATGTTGATAAGGAATTAAAATAAAAACTAATTAGGGGCCCTGAAATTGTAGGAATGTTTAATTATGTTCTGCAGTGATGAGGAGTAGGAAAAGCCCTGAAGTCACATAGTGTGCTGTGCTGCTGGCTGTCTTTACCAAAGCATCCAGATCTCAATGTTTCCTTTCCCAGTCTTGTTTCTGCTGTTATTCTAAGGCATGTAGGCTTCTACCACATGTTTATAAGCTGATAAAACCATAATGCCAGGAATGTTTTCCTTCCTCTATTAGATTAAAAAAAATGAGTGACTTTTCAGATACAGCCGTGTTTACCACGCTCTCCTCACCAAAACAACAGCTGTAAATAGATGGTGTTAACTCACGGAGAGGTGAGGAAATCAGAGTTGCTTGGCACAAGGGCAGATGTGAGATACATGTGTGCATCCCAGTCCTGATGAGAAACGTTTGGCTTTCCTGATGGTGTGCTCCTTAGGGGAAAAATGCCTAATAACTACAGACAAAATCCATTTGCATGACAAATTACTCCAGCATTCATGCAGAGGTGGGCTAATTGTATGTGTCAGGCAGCCTTGTGACTACATGGGGTTTGGCTCGCATGAAGACAAAACAGCCACACAAAGCCTGTTTCATAATGAAGATGGAATATTTTAAATGATCTGTAATGAGACTTTCCCAAAGCCATAAATACACTCCTCTTGATCTGGCGTGCACTTAGAGCAGCCATGTGTTGTGTGAGGCTTTCAGAGCAAATACCAACACAAAGGAGTTTTGGGGATGAGGAAGAGCCTTGAGCCATCACAACCAATTACGCTAACTCCCAAAATACATAAAGCATTTCATCAAGGGAGATCAAAGTGCCTTTCATGGGAAGGAAGAGCTATGGTCTGCGTTTTACCCATGGGAAAACCCTGGAGAAGGAGCTGTCTAGCCAATTCTATAGCGGCATTCTTTACAAGTTAACCCCAGAGTTTACTTCCCGTTTGTCTCAGCTTCCCTGTGGGCACTCACAGACCTACAGCAGCCTTCACACGTTTCGGGGTGGGACGTGTGTCACGATCAAATATTTTTGCAGAGGTCGTATTGCATGTCGTGGGTGGGAAGTTGTCCCCTTGCTCTGTGGAGAGCCCAATGGCTATGAAGAGTCCTCTGTTTGGAATGTACATTTTGAATACACCGTGGGGGTGTTACCGAGGTTTTTCTTTCACAACTCTGCTGTCTTTGGGTTTTGTAGTGGTGGTTGGATTAGTTCAAGCTGCAGCTAGCCTTATCTGGATATTGAGTGCAGCACTTTGTTCCTGGAAATTCTGTTATTCTGGAAAGAATATGGCAGCAATAAAACAAGTGATGATTAGATCAATTATCTCTCATCTTAATGAACTGTGGATAAAATGTTCCTTACATACTGTTTCCATGTCGTTTCATTTGTCTCAGAGAGAAAATATTCATCACATATCCCATAGGATAATGAAAATGCTATATGCTACTCTACAAAGGTGACGTACAAAGCAGCACCAGTAATTATTAAAGTATTTTTAAAAGGACTGCAACTTGGCAGTAACATCATTTCAAACATTTATTCATCGTCACTATCAGGATATAGTGGCAAAGGGTGTAAAAGAGGTCCAACTCTACAAGATGGCATGAGGTGATGTACACAGACAGACCTTGGGTCTGCATTCACATTCATCATCTCTTCTTTCAAACCTTATAGAAACCAGCCCTGACATAACCAGAACAGCAAGGGTTTCTGCTGTGACAGGGCAAGTGGATGCTAATTACTGTCAAAGACTTCCTCAGATTGAAACATCAGGCTCTTCATTGTGCTGAGTGTCCTTCCCAAGGACCAGTCTAGGCTGAACTCTTTTTGCTCTCATAAATACACAAGAGTTAGCAATATAAATTTAGGATATTATATCCTAGACCTCATACCAACTCAGGAGCAAAGATCTTTGACAATTTTTGTGCATGGATGGACGAATTTGTGCAGGAGCAGGAGAGCACCCATATGTGCTCGCTGCCTTTCATGTTGCCACAGCACAGACACTGGTGGGAAGCTCTGCTCCCGTCAACAATGCAGTCCCACAGAAAAGCATCACCTCAGTTGCTGCCTTCTCCTTTCATGAGCTCGGGATGGTTTTGCTGTCTGCTGGGACTTGCACTTCCAATTTGTCTTTTTGAACCACTCCGGAGGGTGTTTCCGCTGGGGTCTTGTCTCTTGAATTTGTTTCCCGTCTGATTCACAGAGCCTGGTCTTGTTTGATCTCCCAGGGCTGGCGTTTTCAGCAGCTCCCTGGGGCTCCATGAAAGGGGAGAAAGAAAGAAGAGTTCACATATGCTATGCAGAAATCTCCATATTTTAAAGGGTATCCTGTATCCCTGCTGGATCATTTTTAATGGTCCACAAATCAGAAAAAAAAAAGAAAAGAAAAGAAAAGTTGAAAACCACACTTAAGGCATTCATTGTTCAAAGCCCAGATCTTCTGGGGGCCTCTGCCTTTGTGAAGGCTGCACTGATGGGAGGAAGCTGGTGCTGAGCGGGTGTGCCGAGCCCCTGTTCTCAGTGCACAGTGTTTGTCTTGCAGGCATTTGCTTCCATTTTTGGTAAAGGAAGCAAGAGAAAAGAGTTCAAGGAAGAATATGCAAAGGTATTAGCTATGGAGATTTATGCCCTACTTATGACAGCCAACGGGGATTTGGTGGAATACACGTTGGAGGAGGTAAAGGTTTATTTCATTCCTCTTTAAAAGTTGCAGGGCTGAATTCTACTGTGCTCACGGCAATACCAGATGAATCTCAAAAATTAAAAAGGGCATAAGTGTCCACTGGAACTTTCAAAGTGCTTTGTCTTGGGCTATGGCCTGTGGTGAGAGAAAGCTGAGCCCCTTTCCACTCTTTGCAGGCAGTTCATGTTTCACACCGTGGCTCCAACTCACAGTGATTATCATTATCCACACTCCATCTATGCTTACATGGCTTTCAAGAGAGCATCTGTGCTTGGTATAAGCACTGCTAATTCAGCCCATTACAGCTTCTTTGCTCCTCCAGCCATCCGCTCTGTGAATCCCAATCACAGTGACTAGCTGAGAAAAAAGTGGAAAGCAGAAATACAGTCTTCTGCTGCCTTTTAAATGAGCTGTTTAATTCATTTCTTCTGATTTCCTCTTTCTTCTCAGGATGGTTGAAAGATTGGTGGAAAGAATGAGGTTCTGTAGCATGGAGTTGTGTATGGTGGGGTATCATTTTTACAGACTTGACTTTGTTCTTCCCTTTGCTGAGAAGAGGCTGAAGAAACAATATCCTTCTGGAAGTGAAGGATGGAACTGGCAAACAGCATGCAACTTGCAGTTTAAACAAACAGGAAAAAATAACCCAAGCAATCTTTTCTTGTGGTGCTGTGAGAATAAATTCTCAGAATGTACCCACAGAATCATTAAACCTGGAAAAGACCATTAAGATCATTCAATCCTACCCCAAACCATCCCCACCATGCCCACTAACCCATGTCACTCAGTGCAATATCACGAGTAAATGCTTTCAGAAAAGTCTTCTTGGATGGAGATTTACATATATTAATGTTTAGTAATTATTCTGCTTCCTGGTCAGTAATTGATTAGAGCAGATATGATTATCAGTTATGCAAACAAAGCTTAATTTGATTTCTGGGTGTTCTGAATCCTAATGTACTTTGTGTGACTATCCTGCAAGGTGCATGAAGGACAAACATTTGTAGGGAAGCCAATATTAATGTTCCAGTAATACAGTTGTGCAAACTATTCAAACTGCTGACAAACTTGGAAGGTCAACAGCTTTTAGGGAGTTCCCACTATTTCAGCAGAGAAATTGCTAAAGTAGCCACTCATCTGCAAAGACAGCATCTTTGGCAAATATCCTCTAGCATATTAGTGGTCTCCAGGTGAAACTATTTCAAAAAAGGCTTGACTCTTCCCCCTTTCTTCACCCGTGACCAGTGATTTGATACCAGGTAAGACACTTTCACAAGCAAAAATATCTTTTCTCTTGGTTATCTGTGAATGCCATGACAGCCTTCAGAGTCTTGCTCCTTTTTGTTGGGCTTTGTGATGTGCTGCTGTTCTGATCCTAGAGAGTGTCAAGACAAATCTTAATGCTAATGTTGGCTCTAAGGAGACTGCCCTAAAACTTGTAGAATGTGTAATCAAGCAATGCAGATCCCCTAAAATCACTGCCAGAACCTGGGAATACTGAGCAATATTTACTCTCTACTGCTTTCTTGAACTGTGGGCTAATGTGTGTTTTGCTGGGAGAGCATGGATGCATGCTGGTTCTTCCCTCTGGGGACATTTGCCTGCCTTCTTCACATCTCCTATCCATCCTCTTTCTCCCACCTAAGGAAGGACAAACAGGCTGGCTCCATAGGGGCTCACATGGGGGTTCTTATGAGCTGATGTGGGGAGATGAGCATCCAGAGCCCCCTGGAAAAGCAGTGGGCAGAGGTCCTCAAACTTGCTGCTTCCTCTGCATCAGACTGAGGGGATCTGAACGTGATGGTTTCAGCCCATTCCTGCCTCAGTGCTATACTATGGACACGTTAACAGAGAAGGATTCATGGTTAACCCATCACCACATGTCCATAGCCATGGGGATATCTAATGCCTCTTGCTCTTCCCCCTCCAAAGGTGCATTGGTGAATGGAGCTGAACTCATCTCAAACACCCCTCTGATTTCAACGCTGAAGAGGAATTCATGGGAATATCCTGTGATTATACAGGGCTCTGGAGACCTCTCGTGGACAAACACACTTGTTTCCTCCATGCTACATGTTTGCATTAGTGTGAGGACGCATTAATTTCCCAGACTTTCACCCACTTCTGTGTTATTGGTGGTCTATGGTGGCATGAAGGCTGGTCCTGGTTCTGTGTTGCTGACCAAGCAAATGACAACTTCCACACTTTTTCATGTTACCATCTCTGGCAATTTTTCTGTTTGTGTGTAATTACGTTTATATTCTGAAGCTGCTGAGCTGTGAAATCATTCAGGTTTATGTAGCCACGTTATTGCATTTGACCAACTGGGCTTAAGAGTTTCTCTGTACTTTTTCTTCATATTTTTTAACGTTTTTAGACAGTATGGATGCTATAGGAGGACAGAAAAAAACAGTAGGACTAGGTTGCATTCCCACACATTCATTATTAACCAGAAATTAGTTGGAATGTGCTTTTCTCATCCTAAAAAACCTATCAATATTGACCTCATTTTTCAGTGAAATTATCTTTCCATTGTCACAAAGCAGAAAATTTCCATCTGGTTAATGGAAACCTGAGGCCTATTGAGCATATGTCAGGCTGACAGGAGGTGTTCAATGGTTGAAAAACAACACTAAAAAATGAATAAATCAGTGATTTTTATCCCCCAAAATGTGTTAACCTGATCAGATCTGGGCCCTGGAAGGGACAACTCTTGTCCCCAAATCCTTATGTCTACATCCATCTGATAATGCAGGAATAAGTTGTGCTTCTTTTCCAAATCTTTTCCAAATTTTCCACAACCAACCTCATTTTTTTTGGTTCCATGCTTCCCTCTCTGTGTGTGAATTGTTGGTAACACTCAAAGTTTTCACCGAAAGAGAAGAAAAAAGAAAGGTGGTTCTTTTCATCCTTGCCCTGACTTTCCATGGAAGTGCCATAAAACCAAAGGCAGACAAGAAGTTTTATATCAAGGAGATGTAATTAAGGAGTGCACTCAGTTCTCAATGCTTATCTCCAGCCTCCGTGAGCAGCTCACTGTGTGGAAGTCAAAGGCAAGGTAATTTTTCTTTTTAATATTGCAATAACTCTAAGCACTTTTAAGAGAAAATCTGCTGACAATTTTGGGCGGAAAGCTGCATTTCCAAATAAATTAAAATCTTGGCACGGAGTGCCTGATTTCTCAGGAAAATATTGCTATGTAAAATCAAATTAGAAGACATATTTCAGATGAATGTATTTTGATACACACCAGGGGAAAAACACAGATTGGATGCATTCCTTTTCATCCTTTTCTGTTGGTTTTCTGCAGGAAAATGGAGTATCAGCATTTTTCATCAGCCACTGGTGACTGGTGGCTTTGGTTGTTGCTGCGAAATGGTAGTGGGGGAGTTTGGAGAAGAGGATAGAATTGTTGAGGTTCAGAGACAGTTCTTTTCGGAGGGCATGGTAGGAATGCTTTAAATGCTGAGTTTTAAGCAGGAAACAAAACACATTTACTACTGCACTTGGTTGAGCTAGGTGAGGATGGGAAGTCCTCCCACTTGGAGTAAGCCAAAGCAATTGCCCATCTTCCACCAGCTTTACCACTGCCTGAATGTTGTCTTTGATACAGTGGCATCCAACAGACTCCAATCCACAAACATCCTCTCTTTTGTCCCATTTCTGGATACCAACCATAACCAGCCAGACTTGGATCTGAGATCCCAAATTCTTTCCCCATTTTGCCCTCTATCTTTGCCCAAAGATTTCACTTTGACAAACCACCAAGACATTTGAGTCTGGAGATTATTTTTTTGCACTGCATCTTATCAGCCAATTAGTGTTTTAATTTAAAGGTACAAGTGCCTATCTCTCCGTTCACAGTTATTCTGCCTGATATTAAACAATTGTTTGGTCACAGACTCCATGAATCAATGTTATCACGACTCATGAAGTATCTTATTTGCTTTGCGATACGACTGTTTAACGTATTTTTAAATTCTATTTTCTTAATTTTTACTTTTTATGTGCCATGAAAACCAGAGTGATCTCAGCAGGCTATTTTCCTGTTGTTAAGCCCTGAACCCTAATCTGAAGGAAACAAACCCAGCTCCTCTTATTTTCAAACAGATAAGATTTGTGAGGTTATTAATCACAGGTTCAAATGGCTACGCTGGGAATTGAAAATGATATACAGTTTTATATAAAACTTGTCAACATTTATTACAGAGACGGACCATCCGTCCAGTGGGAGACTTAGAAAGTCATTATGTGTCTGGTGTATGATAAAGAGCGATTTAACTGCATAAACAGCCATGACATCATGCTGAACTTACATGTTCTTTCATTTGCCCCTGAGCGATACCACTGCTTTTTGGCTATTGCTCCAAGCTTTGATATTGGGTAGGGGAGTTCTTTCTCTTTCTGGGCATCATTTAATCTATCTATTTATAGGGTTATTTTTTTTTTTTCCCCAATGAATTGCTGCTGTTAGTTTTATTTTACTCAAGGATCTGTCCAGATTCAAAGGATTATCTCCATAGCTGGTGTAAATCAACATTATCCCACAGAATTTGGCTTCCTTCAGATGAGGATTTAGCTGATGGTGTTTAATCTAGGTGAATTCATACACAGGAAAACAAGGAATTACGTCCTCCTGTGCACAAACAGATGGTGGTGGGAGCTGCAGGCAGTGGAGGAAGATAATTTTCAGAGGGCTTTATTACCTTTCTCAGCTTCACTCTTCAGAGATTGAACCTATTTCACAGGTGACCAATACCTGAAGGCTAAGCTGCCCACTGGATCTGCTGACAATGAATGATGAATAACTTACAAGGAGATTAATTTCTTCTTGCTCCTGATGCTATGGCTGGAAAGGCTTTCAGTATGCAGTGCCACATTACCTTACTGTGACAAAGTGGCTTAAAGTCCTGATAAATAGCCCATCCAAATCTTCCACTGAACATTCGGTGCTAAAATGAAATGGCACCATCTCTTGAAAAGCAACATATTACAATGGCAGAATGCTTGCATAAGATTTCTTGTAAACTGGTAGAAAATATTCCTAAGTAATTAAAAAAAATCGAGATATCAATAAAACCAGTGCAAGGAGAAGAAGAAAGATACTGTAGGGAATGGGAATCCCATGGGGCATTTCTCAGCCTTCCAAGAGGCTGATGCTCAAGTCCTCTTGAGTAACAGAAGTCCCTTGGATATGACCATGTTGTAGTAACTGTGTCAGCTTTGAACTAGTTGCTATCTAAACACCAGAATATGTACCCCATATAAAACACAGACAGCAAAATATCTTTTCCATGCAGGATGCATATCCAGTGTAGATAATCCTCCATGCAGCCATCAATTGTGCTTTTCCTGTTGCATCTGATGTGGAAGTATTATACTTACTGTTGTTTGGATGAAGACATTTTCACGAGCTGGCTTCTCTTAAGGTCCCTGGTGGTCATAGGTAGCTGAGATGGCTGTATCTGAGGATAACATTTTGGGGGAAATAGGAGCAATCAGCATCAGTAAATCATCTACAAATGCGTCTTATCACAATCCACACACTGTGTTTAATGGGAAAAGCATGTATGTGGGAGGAGACGTTTTGTTAAGGCTTTTCCCCTTAGCCTTTTAGTCTTTCTATAGCTATTTTCCCCTGAAGCATGCATGTAATTTTGAATTTAAAGATTTTTAATGCAAAAGACAACCTGATTGTTGGCTAAGGCCAATGCTGTAAAACACTCTTCAGTAGAAAAATGTTCACTGTTTATGCAATCCTAAATTCTTCCTTTTAAAATAAAATTTACAGCCTCCTGAAATGGCTTGCACAGACCTCCCAGACTTTGATTTCTCGCAGAGTTTTTGAAATGCATATTAACCCTGAGACTGGTAACAGACTGAAATAATTACACTCAATGGTAGGTGTTAATGCCTTTGACATTGCCTGCCAGTTGTCTTCATGCTTGTGAGAAATTTATGTACCAACTACCCAGTGTTTTACTGCCAAACTGTATTCTTTCCATTCCCCTTGAGGATTACCCTCCATGCCATGAATCTGCTTGTTCATTTATCGGAGCAATTTTTCAAGTCAGATTTATTACCAAGAACAAAAATAAGGTGTGGGCTGCGGAGCTGCTCACTTGCAATGTGGAATGGGTTTCCAGAGGAGGTTAACTCACCTCGTGTAGGTATGGCAATGCTTTGTGGGGTTGCTGTGGTATCACAGAGTAGAGGAAAAGCTGGTGAAGACAGCTGGGGTTTGCTGGCAATGTGTTTAAGGGAAGCATCCAGACCTCTGGATCTGAGAGAGCATCCAGTGACAGCAGTTTGGTATACCTCCACCCCTCAGCCTTCATCTTGGTTGGTAAAAATGATGGGTCCGTTTCCTGATAGCCTGGGTTAAACATCAGCTCTCACACTGCAAAACCAGATTGGAGATGAGAAAAGTCAGTGCTTTTCTGGAGTAAGCTGGGCAAGCTCAACACTGGCAGAGCTTGATCTATCTCTAGATGGAGTCTGCATGCCTGGAGCTCATCTGTCCTCAGTCAGTCCTATAAAACCCATTTCCTCTTTCTACAAATTCTACTTCCACCTCCATCTCCCATTTTACAGAGTGATCATGCATTTGTTATCTCAGTGTTCAAACAGAGATCAGAACAAGAGGATGTTGGGGTCCCTGTGGGGATGCATCTCTGTGATGAAGAGGTGGAGGGTGGACCTAGGATGCAGCAATGTGTCCTCCACCCTTCTGTTTCCTGACAAAAAGTTTTGAGTGCCATGGGGTCGGAGCATGTTGAAGCTACGTGCATCAGGCAACTTTAATTCTCTTGGTGCTTTCACATTGGCTTTGCTTCCAAAATGCAAATGTGCATCTGCATTGGAACCATCTCTGTTTTAAGCACTCAGATAGGGGCAGGGAAGTGATGTGCTCCTTTCCAATAAATGACTTGACAGGGAAGATTGCTCATGCAGGTAATTGGCTGTCAACACAAACAAGTGACTTCAGTTTGAGAAGAACTTGGGGAGGTTTTGCATTGCAGCCTGATTTCAGAAGAACTGAGAAAGCTGATTTTTAGTCCATGAAAACAGATCCTAAGGGATGACAGCATCTGCCATCACTTTTGCTGGAGCTGCAGAGGCATTGATATCTGGAGGAAATGTTCACTTTGCTATGCAAATTGGGGTTGGGTTTTCTTTCCAGGTGGTTATGGAAGAGGTTGATTTTGCAAATCATGGTGATGAAGGATGCAATTTACCTATCAGGCTCTGATTTGTTAAACTCTTCTGGGTGATACCAAGTAGACTACAAGAGGAGTGGAACACCTAAACAATTACAGTTATCTGCAGCCAGCACAACTTGTGTGTCGATACTGATGCTTAAATGGGAAGTGATGAGTGAAAACAGAGTGACAAGCAGCCAAAAAAAAAAGACACAGAGAAGGAGAAGCAACATCTGCATGCTTTCTGTACTTACCAGAGAGGATCTGTGGGGCGTGTGCAATTGTCCCATAAACCAGCATCTGCAGCCCACATTTATGGCTTGCTTGAGGATGGGTTCTATGGGAGCCTGCCTGACCTCAGGAGAGCTGTGAGCAGTTCACACAGCCTAACTGCAGGCTGGGAAATAAATACAACACGATGGAGCATTTGTCTCCTTTGACAAGTGTTTTATCGACCCCTCTGCTCTTTGGTGACATCTTGTTCTGATCCAAGAAATGCTTTTTGTGGAGTATTTCTAGAACTTCAGACTAAATTCAAAGTCCAAATATACTGATCACATTTATTTCATAGCTCATTTTCATTAAAAGAGAGAAATGGGAATGAACAGGGACATCCCGATGGAGCTATAGGCGTCCCTGTTCATTGCAGTGGGGTTGGACTAGAGGAGCTTTAAAGACACCTTCCAACTGAAATGATTCTGATTCTAACATGGTAGTAAGCAGCTCCACTCTTAGAGCAGGGAACTTTGAAGAGCATTGCTGAAACAGCAAGTACATTAATAACATTTTCAGCAATGCTCCATCACATAGCATGGCTGACCAGGGGAACAGGCAGACCTTTGAACTATTTCTGCAACTCCTCATCACTCACTTCTGTGCAGAACCCCAGCCATGATCCTGGATGGAAAGGCAGGAGACATTTAATATACGAGCAGTGTTTCCTGCCAGCTGATCTCAAAGAAAGTGTAAATGATCCTACATCTAGGCAGAACCATGGGTCACATCACAGTCCTTCTATTTTCATTAATACCTTAATAAGGGGGTAAACCCTGAGGAGGTCCTTTGGCTTAGACGTGATACCTCCCTATAGGTTGAAAGAGATCCTGGGAAGCAAAAGCCGTGGGATTTAAGTCAGAAAAATGAGAACAATTCTCAAACTCATTTATCTCCCCTTCAGTGAAAGTGCCACAGGGGGTGGGTTCCTTTGAAGTCTGAGCTAAGAGAGGAGCAAGGAGGCAGAGACCTGGGGAAAGGCACTGCTCCAAAGAGCTGTCTTTCCTGCAATAAGAACACAAAACCAAAGGGGTGAGCTGGTGAGCAGGAGCTCTTTTTGGACAAGGGGCCCCAGGGTGGTCATAAAGACCAGAGTTGTCTCCAGACCTCCCACTTTACTGTGAAGGAAGCCAGTATGTCAAACCACAGCATCTCAACATCCACCTTTCTCTTCCAACTCAGCCTCAAGCTACTTGTAAGTCTTCCTGGATGAAAAGCATTGCAACATTACAAAATTAGCCAGAGCCTGAGTTTCCAGACTGATGTGTAGGAGCTTTGAGGCACCTTTTTGGCACACAACAACTGGGAGGACACGTAGAGTCGGGTGTTATGGGTCCAGTCATTGGCCAGGGACAGGAGACAGCATCTGTGTGCCATGAGATAACCAACTCCCATGGGACATAGGCTTGCAGGGCTGAGCCCAGGGCAGCAGCCGCACCACAGTGCCTTGTTTCCTCTTGCAGATTAAAAGCCCTTTCTATAACCTCAGCAACACCCTCTGCCAGGAGCATTGTTTCAGAGAGTTTTAGACGCTGCCCATTAAACAGCAATTAGTCTGAGCTGGATGCACAGCCTGCTCTCTCCCCCTCACAGCTAGTTATTAAGATATTTATGGTTAATATGAATTTCCCCTGCCATAAATCACTGGCTTTTATACCTGCAGGGATGTCACAGTAATCAGTGACCCTGCTCCAACGGCCCAGCCAATGAGCGCTGTCTTGTAAAATAAAGACTGCAACAACTCATCGTCACCATAAAAACAACAGGAGAGGGAAAAATCCCAGTGCTGGTATCTGATAACGGGCTGTAATCACTCGCTTGCATATCCTTTTTGAGCAGGCTGGTAAATGGAAAGTTACACAGATTCATTTGTCACGTCAGGACTTCTGGCCAAGGAGCCAAAGCGTGCTGCAGTATGATGGCTAGGAGGATGGAGGAGGGATTGGAGAGCTGAGCAGCTTGCAGAAGCCAGCCTGGGAGGGCTGCGTGCGCCTCACCCACATAGGAATTACAGCAAAGGATGCTTTTGGGTAAACCTGCTGGGAAATGGGAAAACGCCTTCTGGGGAGTAACACTCTAGGTTGTGCAAGCTAATCCAAAACTGAGGCTGTCCTGAGATGAGTGCACACCTTCCATACAGTTTATATACTTTAAAAGCTTGAGTTACGCATGTATTTAAAAATAACCCCCCCTCACTGGCGTTGGGTGAGCATGTGCAACATTGGGTTGCTCTTGTGGTTGGCTTTTGGGTGATGGCAGTTACAAACAAGGTGATGGCAAGGCAGATTTTTAACTTTGGGGCTAAGCTCATTTTTTCCCCGTGACTTTGGTGTCATCAGAAACTAACATTCATCTCAACTGTTGATCTATGGCTGCCTTAGTGCCATCCAAGCAGCATGTTAGAGAGTTAACGCAGTAACCAAAGGATACAAAATCAGCTCTTGAGGTCTGCTGAGTGCCCAGCGCTTGTCGGAGCCATCTGGAGAGAGCAGTGAAATGCAGTGTCAGTAGATGGCACTATTTTACACTTTATGAGGGCACAGAACAGGTAGAGAGGCAGCAGCGGCAAAACTCAGGAAGGGATGCAAACATAGTTCTCCTTTCTCCTCGACACTGAAATGTGCCAGCAACTCCAGCAAAGAAGAGGCGAGAGGTTTTGCTCCATGTACTTTCCCTTCACTCTTTCTGCACTGCATCTGATGCAGACTTCCAGGTTTAAGGGCAGTGTCTGTCATTTACTGCTCTCACGACAGGGTGATAAGCTCCCATTCCCGTGAGATACATATATTTTTTAAATTCGTATCTCTAAACTCAGAAAGTATCCATAAACCACAGAGGATTGTCTCATGTGCCCCAGGCAGCAGCAGAGGGAAGGAGGAAAGAAGGAGGAAAGGTGAAAATTGGGGCAAACCATGGCCTTTCTTGTATGGATCATATAGGAGAGGTGAAGAAGGACCTACTCTGCCATTTGTTGCTATTCCTTTGGAGTCAGCCCAGGTTCATTTTGGAGGCTTCGAAGGTCAGAGAGTTCAAAGTTCAAAAATGCTTGTCAGGCTTAACATACATTTTGCCTTTAAGTAATAAAAAAAAAAAAAAAAAAGGGAGGGGGGAAAATCTGTCCTTCACTGCTAAATCCCCTACACGAGGAATTCCTCTCATCCTCTGAAGGTGACACTTTTATTCCCTATAGGAACTGATTATTCTTTTCCCTCTCCCCCAGGCCTCCCTTGTTTTAATCCTTGCCATTTTTAACTTGCCTTTTGATTTGGCATCTCATGTGCTGTTCCGTCCCATCCTCCCTCTACTGTCTCATTTTCTGTACTGAAAACAAACAAGGGATGTGCCTAAAGAACAGCACAACTCACTGTCTTTGCTAATATCAGTCAGCAAGAAAACCAAAACGTGCTCATTTACGCACAAGCTGCTTCCCCCACCCTGCCCTCCCTCTTGTTCCCTTTCAGCTGCTGATGCAACGCTAGATTTGCAAAGCCCCTGACTACTCCACTGTTTTTATCTTGGGGAACATCTAAATCACTTAGAAGTCTGTTGGCTGAACTCAATAAATAAATAGTCGGAGCTCACTGGTAGCAGTGAGTTATGGCCGCTCTGTCACTGCCACATGGGGCCATTGGCATGTGTTCCCTTTAATCCAGCTCAGAAGAATTAAAGCAGTGTTCTCCTCATTTGGGAGCATGGAGTTGATTAAATGATCCAGGTTTGGGTAACAGTGACTGGGATTCGTCCACGATCTCATCTTAGAGCATGGTTGGAAATAAGCGCCCCCCAATCGCCACTGCTTGGACTCACACAGAGCTGTAAGGGCAGCACTGACTGGGAAAAAAAGGAATTCCTTATGCTGAAACGCAGAGAGAAGTAGCTTTCCATGTCTTTTTACAGATACATGTGGCCATATGGATGAAAAAAATCAGACAGACACTGTCAGTGTGGCTGTAACACAAAGCATAACGCACGCTCCGCACCACACAACCATGCTGTACAAAAGTAGGTGTGATCCTCCACCCAAGCACATGCACTGAATCTGTCAGCTCTAATGCTTCATTACAAGTGGCAGTGTGCATGTCATGTATGGCAGAGATCTGGTGTAACGAGTCTGTTATGCATTGTACTGAAAGCACTCGACATTTGTATTTGGAGGAAACTCAATATTATACACTTATATTAATATACACTTGCCTTCTCCACACCGCTTAGAAAAAAATCATTCTCACCTCCTTCTTGAATAACACATTTTGTGCTGCTGAAAAATAACTTCTAGTTTTTAAAATACTGTTCATTTGTTGCCATGTAAAAAGCCTACTATACCACAAAACATTCCACTATACATTTTTTAATCCAGGATAGAAGGATAGCAGCACGACTGTACCCTGGTCTTGACTTCTGACAAAGCTTTCAGCTTCAAGTTCATTTACAGCCTCTTGTATTAGAGCCTCGTAGAAGTATTTACAATATTTCATTGTATTTAAAAGCTAAAGCACGGAGAGAAATGCTTTAAATAAAAATGCCCATAATTTTCATGTTCCCTTGTCACTGTCCGAAAACCTTATCAGAGTTCCTCATTACTTTAATGGTATAGGATTAAGGATAACGAAGAAACATTTAGGGTTCTGCAAATCACTTTGATTTCATTGTATAATGTAACAGCACTTCTCTTTGATTTAGTACTCGGTTGTTTGAAATACCCTATGGTATTTATCAGTCTTGGAGGAAACAGTTTCCTTCAACAATTAACAACTCAGCCTTAAGTTGAATAGCTGTTTTTTTTTTTTCTTTCCTTTTTTTTCCCCTTTTTTTCCTTTTTTTTCTCGCCCCCCCCCCCCCCCCTTTTTTTTCTTCCTTCAGAACATTTGCAGATGAGAACTAATGAAAAATAAAGAAAGCCTTCCAATGGATCCCACCTTGATCCTTAAATCCTCAATGCTTAGTGAACACAATTTGAGTATTTTCTTTGCACTTTTTCCCCCCTCAAATTCTTTATTTTCTAGGTTCCATCTCCACCCTTCCTCCCCCCTTTTTTTTTTTTATGGTTATGGCAAAGATCACAGTTTGCCATTAAACTGAGTTTACTTCTGCACTTTTGATCATTTTCATTTGCTCCCTTGGATTCTTGGGTTCTGTTTGGATCCATTTCCCTCATTGCCCACACAGATTTCTCACCAAGGAGGGTGTCGCACAAGTTAAAAAAGAAAAAGAAAATGCTTAGAAATAAAACCCTCACATTCAAACACCACAATCACATTTTTGACTATTACAACGCTCGTGAAATAAAATAAAATCCAAAGGGCCCCTAAACCACTCATGTTTTTTAAGCAGCTGTTGCAAGTGTTGCAATTTTCATGTCAATTCCAGTCTTTCAGCTTTTCATATTCATCAGCCGTTAAAGAAAATGTCATTTCTCAATAGAGCCACTAACTCCTGTATAAACAGTGCAGGAAGATGCCCTACCTCAAGGTGCATATGGTGGCCTAGGTCTCAAAGGAGGTGAACTTCTTGCCTCATATTTCCATCAGCTCATCCCCTGGCTCACAGTTTCAAAGCTGTCCCCTCTCCAAAGCAATTTCTGCCTTGTGGAACTCTGGCTCCTGCACTCAGGCTCAGTGCTGCCATGTTCCCCAGGTTCATGGGCGGCTCAGGGCAGGCAGCAGCACGCATGCTGGCATCGTGTCACTCCTTAAAGTGGTTTAATAATTACAGATTAAAATACTTCATCTGTGGTTTTGTTTTTACTAGAAGGAGGTGAACGTGTGGCTGAGTGATTTCTTTAATTCCCTTTGATAAATTTGTGTTTGGAATGCCTTTAGGTAAGCACTGACTCAGAATGATTAGGAATTGGCCATGACATCATTGCAGTTGCGTAAAATAGAACACCATCACAGAATCATTAAGGTTGGAAAAGACTGCTGAGATCATCTAGTCCAACCAACCATTAAAGCTAGAAATGAATGCTACGTGATGTTCTTATCTGTGAACATCTCTGGAGCTGAAGAGGGTTGAGTGGAGCAAGTGTTGGGGTTCAGTAAAGTGAACTCTTAATTTGACAGAGTATCCTAACAGACAAGAGATTTGGTATCAAGGTTAGATTTGATACCAAGGCTGGATAGAAGAAATCACTGATGGCATTGATCTTCTCTGAGCGAGTCTGGAAGGGCAATGGACATGGCTCTTCCCAGCCCATGTGCCTCAGAACATGCTCATGTTACCCAAAGCTTCCCAAGACGCACTCAGCAGAAGGAATCACAAGCACCTCAGGACAAGTTTTTGCCTTGAAAAACCAAACACAGAATGTATTTTTATACATAAGACCGCTGTTAGAAGCACATAAACAACATAAGTGCCTACAGCCTACACTGATTCAATTTCTGTAGGACTTTGAGAAGTTCAACCCCACATCTGTTGTTTGAGAGTCTCTTCTCTGGGTTTGTTGGTTTCAGATTAGTTCCTATTAGTTTCTAGCTGCTTGCTTCTCGTACTTTCAAGGCTTTCTATTTAACATCCCTGGTCTTGTAAGCAGACCATACAAACCATAATACATGACCTATAACACAACACAGCAGTACATCCCAGATGGAGACTGGGAGACAGCAATATACTTCTGGACTCAGGATTACAGAACAACTTTGCAGTGTAATCAGCGCTACCAAAATTCCTCTTCCAGCCCTTTTTTTTTTTTTAGTCGGGGGGGCAGGAGAGATTTTGAGCTAATTCTTTCCATCTGGGCTTCATTTATGGATTACGTGAGAAAAGGAGAGATTAATGAAGAGGAGGAGTGAGCAAGCATTAATTTGCCATCTGCGGATGTAAACAGGAAGCCCAACGCGTTGTGCCTTAATACATGCTTATTGGTTTAGCGAGGAAAGATGAGTTGACGCCATGGGTCTTATGCTGAAAATATTTTAGCAAATTCTAATAAGTTATTATAAACAAACATCCACCCAAAGCTTTTCCAAAAATGGAAAAATAACGTTGTCCTTGGATACCAGAGAGGCTGATAGGAGGCAAAAAAAGTCCTTTGAATGAATTTGGCAAGAGTATCTTACTTGAAATTATTTTTCTTGAAGTTTGACTTTTTTTGGGGGGGAGAAGATTTCTTCAATTTGAGCATTTAAGTAAAGCCACACTTTCAGCTTTTGAGCTTCTCCTTTTATAACACAACAACTGGCCTCAAAGTCTGACAATGCTTTTAAAGTCTAAGTTCATAAATAATCCTCTTGTGCTGCAATGGCCGAGTGAGAGAGGGATGCTTTCCTCCCCTGGCCTTTTTCTTTGCATTTCCAATGCATTCATTTAAACTAGCCCAGACCACCTACACGCAGGGAAAGCTGGAGGTCTCCTGTTTGTTCTCAGGTGACAGGAGCCCACTGCTCTCCACAGTTTCTCTTCTTGTAATACGTATCCCATTTTTCCTGAGCACGTTTCCCTGGAGAGGTGGAAGTGGGGTGAGCAGAGATGACACTGATTCTGCTTTCCCATCATCAGCACACATGCTAAAAAACCCTGTATCAGGCTGGGTTTGCTCCTGGGTTGCCAAGAGATGTTTTTCTGCCTTCTAACCTTATGTCGATCACTGTCTCCTCATCACAGTGCATTCATAAATACTACCATGTAGAAACACTCAGCTCTCTACAAACGGAGTCTTTTCAGGCCAACACTGTTTATTTGCTGTCCCTGATTTGAGACAGTGGCCAGGACTGCAGACAGTAACTGTTGAGTTCTGGCATTCATGGTGTTATACAAAGATCAGTTGAGAAATGAGGGCAGGTTGCACATGTGACTGATCTCTTCTTGTTTTAACCCCTACATCCAGCTCTCAGGGTCTGGGCACATGGGTGTTCCCTCCTCACATTCCAGTGACACACTCTTCATTCACCCCGACATCCCACATTGATCCCTGCCTGAGGGTCTGCTGCATGGTTGTGCTTCATGCATAGCATGAATTTCTTTTTTGGGAACCATAATCACAAAAATCATAGAATCATGAAGGTTGGAAAAGATCTCTAGGATTACCTACCACCTATAACACCTGATAAGCCACATTCCTAAGTACCACATCTACACATGGTAGATGCTCCTCAACACTGCTGGGATTTCATAAATAGAAAGGCTTGAGCTGAAAGAGACCTCAAGGATCATCTACCTCCAATCCAATAAAGCTAGAAGACAGCTCTTTTAGACACCAGAACAGCCTCCTTCTCTTTCCATATGCCATAATTATCCACTGTATTCATATTTTTTCCAAGTACATTTGTATATGTGCACATGTATGTACTCATGTAGTAACGTTAAATGCAGGGTTTTATAAATTTCCATTCCTAATGACTCTTTACAGGCAATGTAATTGCCTGTTCTTTTTATTGCTATTATAATGATTCAAACATGCATACAAAAAAAATTAATGTAGCTAAAAAAAAAAAAATAATGGCTGCTGTAAAATTCTATATATATTTTCTCCACATAGCTTTAAATTAATCCATTTTTACTAGGGTGCCTGGCAAAAAAAATTAATCAGAAATTAAGTTCCAAACAGATTAGGATTTATAGCACCTCTGTAACTGTGAAGAGTGACTTGATGGATTTAAACCATTTTTGCAATTAAAAAAAAAAAAAAAAAGAAGCGAACAAATTATCCTGGCTTAAAAGCTGGTAAACCATCCCTCCTTCTCATGCTCTGCAATTTGAACCAGCTGAGACGATAAACTTAAACTCTGAAATCTTTCAGCAAAGAAGACTGATGAGCTCTGACCAGATGGCACATGGGAACATTGCTCTTTGCAGCTGTGAGGTGTCCCCACGTCACTCAGATGCCATCCTGGAAGGAATTTCTGGGTTGAAATCTTTGAAAGATGTTGGTAATCAAATATGCAGCAATATATCAAAGCTTAGCAATAAGCATGCTGATACTCATGGAAGCTAAACTATGTCCTATTTAAAAAAATTGGGAAGGTGTAGTTTCATGTGTGCCCCTTTGGTTTCCATTGGGTGTTCTTGGTGTAGAAAAGCAAGCCAAGCTAAAGCAAGATGTTCTGCAGGATCTGGTGCCTGCCCATGCTCCTGCAGGTAACGCAGTTGTGCACAGGGTTCCTAGCACTGCTTGTGGTCGCAGCGGGTTGGGCAAGTGTTAATTAATCCTCTACTCCTTTGGAGGAATGTTTTCCAAGACTCATTTTACATGCTTTAAATCAAAGCACAAAGAGTTTCCTTTGTATGCTTTGATAAATGCTTTCTTATTATTTATATTACCACGGTGTTCAGAGGCCTCAGAAGAGATCGCGATTCTGTTGCAAACCTCTCTGAGGAGCTGAGAACTTAACCAGAAAGAGGCAAGAAATCAGAAGTACGAAAATAAGAGAAGTGATTTTTCTAAAACAAAGAGGCTGTGAACAGATCTGCAGCCCTATTGCATTGGTCATCCCATGATCTAAGGATAACAAGACCCATGGGCCAGCAGCATGCATGTCTGTGGTCAGAGATTCTCAGGTAGAATCATTCTTCTCACTTAAATGTTGGCTTTAGTGCTGCACTGGTATCCTCTCCAGGGGAACCCAGGTCCTGCAGTGCTCTTCAGTATGAGCTGAAATCCAGGAGGTGCAGGGACAGAGCATATTGGTGCACTGAAGAAGGACTTACAGCAAACTAAAAGCCACCCTGCTCACCTTAGCATCTCTCGTCAGCAAATCTTAAGGCTGCAGTAGCTTTCATCCGCTTCATTTAGGCTGATTTAGAAGACTTTTCCACTTCAGGAGGACTAGGAAGCATTTTTGCACAGCCTAAGCAGCCCTTCACCCACTGTATGTTCACAAAGCTCCTTCTTAGAGTCACGGAGTCATCAAGGTTGGAAAGGACCACTAAGATCATCTAGTCCCACCATCAATCATCAGCCCTTCTTACCCAAAGGCAGTTGCCTGTCCCTTGCCCTGCAGCACCATGGCTTGCTCTAACCACTTTCACAGATGAGCAAATTAAGTCACTCAGACCTCACTGAGGATCTGGTCTTCATAAAAGAGCACAAGGCTGTTTATAATAACTGGAAGGGGCTGACCCATGCGCGTTATGTGAAATCCCAGCGCTCATGTACATCTGGCTGTCCTGCTTCTTAAATGATGTATTTTCTGCCTTTCCCTGCCACGTTGTCCATTATTCTGATCCGTGTGGACAAGACAAATAACACCACACGCTGATGTGTCTATGTCAGAGGACGGAAGCGGTAATGAATGTTGCAAATGCTTCTCAGAAGTCACTGTTGACCTTACTACTAACACAGACGTTTCTGATTCAAGAGGCGACTCCCTCTGTGCTCCTATGAGTTCCCAATTCCTGTGTTTGCTTGGTTATTTTTCTTTATCTCCCTGCTTTTTTTCCTGTTAACTTCTTCCACCAGCGATGGCCAGCAGTCACTGGGTCACCCCAAGCCATCCTGAATCGGAGCACTGGCAGAATTTCACTTATTAGTCAGCCAACTCATGGGATCCTGGCAACCTTTTTCCTCTCTATAAGGATAGGGTCCAAGCTGTTCTTTGATGTTGTCAAACCATGACTTCCACTGGTTTCCCTGCTGATTTCCTTGCTCTTTCTCCCTGGGAGTCAAAAGCCACAGGGAAGCATTTAGTGTTGTAACAGGCACTATGCCAATATGGCTTCAGTCTTTGTTACTGTGTGGAGCAGACAGCCTGTCCGGTCCTGGATCTATAAGAGGAACGCTTTCATCTTATAAGAATGTCTGTCGTTCAGGTTATTCCACCTATAGAGCCTGTCCTGGCAACCTCTGTAACAGTCAGTCCTCTGGAAATCCAAAGGAATAACAAAAACCTAAGTCAAACACAGTTCAAATTCCATCCGGAATTTATGCTTTATGGATTCAGAAACATAGAGGATAAGGTGAAATCTGCATTTCTGATGGGACATTGATTTATTTCTATTCCGTTTGCCTCCTAAGGCTTGAAACGTGGACTATAAGGAGTCATTCTCCATATCTGAGGCAACAACTGAAATTCTGGCCCCCGCTAAAGACAATGGCAGAACTCCCATTAACTATGGTGGGGCCAGCATTTCACCCCATGATTTCTCATCTTGCTTTATTTTATTGACCTTTCTCTTGAATGCTAGCGAAATGCAAATATTTTTTTCCAGCACAAGCCTTTGTACTCTATGAACTCTGCTGGATCCAAAGTACTTCATATGTATATAACAAAAACAGTTGAAAATGAACGAGAGAACAGATAACTGTGCAAATAATGATCTCCTCAATCTATAAAAAATGGCCATGTTCAAAAACAGATAGCGGTTTAAACAGTCAGAATAAATAAAACAGGCTTAAAGGCTAACATTTGCAGCATGAAAAGCATTATTAAGCCTGCATGGTATGGACCACACATCTCAAGAACACAGAGCACCTCCAAGGCCACCTCAGCTTGACTCCACAGTGGCCATGAAGTCACAAACACTTCAATATCATTAGATGTACAAAGCCTAAGGAATCCATCACCTCTGGTGTGAGAAGATGGGGAATGATCCCATTCTTTTGGCATTACTCTTGTGAACTGTTCACATTGGAAAAAACGGGTATTTCTTTTTCTGTGGGTTAAGTCTCCCCATGGAGTGAATAAAAACAACTGATTTCAGAGACAAGGAATTGCCCTTCTTGCTTTTTCCCAAAAATCTCATCTCGTCCTCCAAACAATTTAGAATAATCCCCTCTATCTCACCACTATTAATCCAGATAGACCGTATAATCCATGAAATTATTCTGTCTTCATGATGGTATAGAGCTGTCAATGCTCTTTTACACAGTAATCCTATTTTCCATAGTAAGCATTGTTTGTGCACCAAACTCAGGCTTCAAACTTCACAGCCAATACCCAATACGTAATATGTAAGGACTGTGATGCAGCAGCTATTTAGACAGTGTGATAGGAAGAGGCCTTCCAGCAGTATGGTCATAGCAGGCATTTGCCAACAATTTACACATCTTGGACAGCCTTCAAAACAGAAGAACAATGAGAACCTCGTTAAAATGTTCCTGGTTTTACAGTGGCATAGACACAAGAAGCTATGTAAGTGACAAAGAAGTCAAAGCAGATCTGGTGGGAACAAAGCACAACTCTTGGATCCCAAAGCTGATCTAGTATTATACTCAGCATCTCAGTATGATGCTGAAATCAGAAATGACACTAGCACCACCAGTCGAACATTCTAATATTACTCCTAGTGCAGAACACAAGCAAAAGGCTTCTCTCAACCTAGCTTTCATTTCTATCTACTGCCACAGTGCTTTTCAGCATCTCTCAATCCACAGTCAATCCGACCTTTGAATAACATACAATCCAAGGACCACTTTGTGTGGTGCTGAGAAAAATCAGTCTAAAACTTAAGTACTTCGTGCTTACTTTTCTCCCCTTATATTTTCCAAACATTCTTAAAAAAAGACAACAACAGAAAAACACACCGAAGACATTGCCATCATCTCACAGCTCATGTTCTGATGTCTCACATCCCACCAGCAGTTTGCGTGTTGAGTACCCATAATGTGAGAGCACGTTGCACATTAAGTCCTTTCCTCTGACATCTTCTGCCAGAGGAACTCTGTTCACACCAACATATTCATCTATGCTTTGTCAGATCCAATTCTGAGCGATTTGAGTTATGAAGCTTCCACTGCGACTTCAGGGAAACTTATTTCAGTGTCTACCACATCTCTCAGGCCAGAACATGGACTCGTGAAGCCTGTAGAGTGTATTTAGCAGAAGAGTGCTTTGAAATTAATAAGGCTGAGGAAATGGGGCCAAAATTCTGTCCTCAGCCTCACCAGTGTGGAGCTTGTTAGAGAACAGAGGAGCCAGCTGAGTGACAAGGGATGGAGAGTGGGGGGGGTGCTACTATAGGGACTGATGCATCACTGAATGTTGCAACCTATGGGAAATCCTTTGACCTTAAACACCCCAGCTGGGAAGCTGAATAAACCATCAGAAGGTAGCTAAAAAGCTAACTCTTGCACTTAAATCGGTGTGAGCACTTACATAAATAACAAACAGACCATAAGATTTGGTCTCCATTTCCTGGCTGGAAGGATCGTGAAGACTGAGCACTCACATAAAACAAGTTTTATACCAGTTTTGCTTTATAACAAGCTCTGTATTGGACTTGTGAACATGGATTAACAATATTGTTCTTTCTGAACATATTAGTGCTCACCGAAATGTTTCAGACAAACATCCTATGAAGACTTTGTGGCCTCAGCTTGTTTGACTTGGAATCAGAGCTGATTTCTAATTACCCAATCCTCAACAATCTGTCAGAAAACACAAAGGAGCTGCCAATTTTCACACCTTAGCCCCAAAAAGGATCCCTATAAAAATCTTAAGATAAATGATCTATCTCTCCTACTGCTGGGAAATTCTGTTAGTCTGTTAAAGACTATTCTCCACTCTCAAACACTTATGCATTGTACACATGTTTCTACATACTTGTAGCAATTGGACAGATCAATACAATGGGAAAGGCAGTACAACAAAGGTGTGATGACGAAAGGACTGGCACACTAGAGAGGTTCTACAAAGGAAGAGAAGAAGATTGCTCACCTGTACCAGAAGATTCCAAGTTCACAGAGGAAAGCTTCACCAAACAAGGATCTCCAGGAAAAGACTCTTCCCCAGGGCCAGTCAGCCCTCAAATGAGGTCTAAGAGAGGTGCAGCCAGGATCCACCCCTCCTGGTCCCACACATGAATTGCCTTCACCTGTGCTGAGTGGGTTCTGTCCCCAGATGCTCAATCAGTGGTTCAGGCAGGGACTCAACAGTTCCCATACAACACTCTCACACAACCAACAACCAACAACCAAATCTTAATGTGTGTAAGCTTAAGGGTAAAGGTATTTTCTTAATTTCTTATTGTTTTCCATAGACAAAGAAAGAAAAATTCGGTATACTTGAACAGGCCTCTATAAAACAGCATTTTAGCTTTCTATACCAAAATACACATGCACTTTTGGTCTTATAACAAAAATCAGTGGGAAAATGAAAAATAGAGGAAAAATAGTATAGTGTAAATATAAAATAGTATAAATATTAAATTTAAGATATCAAGCAGCTGTTGATGTCGAGCATAGAAGCTGTATAAGTAGCATGGCTCAAAGGAGTTGAAACTGTGCTTCATCCATTTTGCTCCACCAGAAATGAATACAGTCTTATCTCAGATCTGGCTTACAGGGAATTATTGAAGGTGGTAAGTGCAGCATAGACCTCATGTGCTCAGGTTAACAATCCGAAAGCCCATTAAAAAATATATATATTAATGTCATCACTTCTCAATGGCTTATTTTCATAATTTTCATTTTCATCCTTCTCTATGTGGAAGTTGTTATACCATTGGGGACCAGAATAATGTAACATGTTGTCTTATGGAAAACAGAAGAAATGCAGATGAAACAGCAAAATTTAAATCCTTATTGTTGTTTTTAATGGTGTCTTCACACCCAGAAATGCCTCCATCTCATTTTTGCTTCTGTTTCACATTTCCAAGTATGGTTCTGTCTTCTTTTCTTCATCTAATAGCACTGAGATACAAGAGGAAATACTGTTCACTGTCAGCTACAGTGGTTGTGCATCTTCCCAAGCCCATGTACTACACACGTCCATAAATTCCCTGGCAGAGGCTTCTTGGCACTTAATCAGAACATCTGACAGAACAGACAGTGGATTTTGGTCCTGAAGACACTTTCAGCCGTTAGAGAAACCCTACCTCGAGCAAATTCCAACTGACTTCAAGAAAAATTCTGGCCAAATAAAGTCTAGGTGAGAACTCCCAGATTTGGCCAATACTAATACAATTAGAGAAATGTGACTTTGCTTTCTCAGCTAATAGTTTCCTTAGAGGCAGTACCACATGCAGCCACCTTCCTCTCGTATCTTTTGGCAGATCAAACCCAGCTCTTGTTGCAATGCCTGCTCTCATAGATGTCAGTGGCAGTCGTGCCTGCGAAGGATTATTTGCACTCCTTAAGCAAGCATTCAGCCCATAAATTATGACAAGAAAGGCTCTTCTTTGAGCCCTCGTTTTTAAATTCCTCTTTAGGAAGGTTTTCACTCCTATCACGACCCATTAACTAAGCCATATGTAGGATCCTCCATCCAGAACCATTCCACTCCCAGAAACACAACTGCCAGGGAGACATGAATATTTGGATCCATTCCTGTTTTCCTTTCTGGCTGTTTATTTTACACCGGAAAGATTACTGAAGATGTTATCTCAGGAAGAGTTCACTGGGGTATTTTTTTGTGACCGTATTATTGCAAGTGCGGCTGGCTGGCTCTTATCTTCAGCTCATAAAGGTGCATTAACCAGGAAAAATTGATCAAATGTGCACTGAGCTTAATTCTGTCTGAGCTTTTTCTGCAAAATAAATATTCTATTTCTTGCATCTTCTGTTCAGTTTGAAATGCTTCAGCTTTGATTTCCCTACTGATAAACTAGAGGGGCTTCATTTGGGAAAGGGCTATTTGGGTGTCTAAATCAAAATACTCCACGGCCAGTAACATACATGGAAGATGGCTTAATCCAAAAAGAACAACATGTCCTCTGTGAAAATCTCTGCAGGAACGCAGAGCAACTGTAAAATCCTCGGTAGGAGAAAAGCAAAATGTTTATAAATGATGGAGATGCTCAGATGCGACCCAATCACGATTTGCAATCCAGGCTCCAGCAGAAAGCAGCTTTTCTGCACCTCCCATCTCTCCAGAGAATCCTGTCCATTTGGGACAAGGGAAAACGTATTTGCCACTGCAGAGCTGGATATTTTAGGTCACTCCAATCTTGCTGCCAGGGATTTGGGAACATTTTTGCTGCCCCTCCAAACTCCAAATTGCTGTCTGGTCCAGATGTCCCGACGCTTAGGCATGGGATTCATTAATTAAGGAAACATGGGATTAACTCTACTAATAAGATATAAATAGCATTCAAAAAAGTATTCAATACCATATTTTGGGTACATGATGTTAAACTGTTCTTTTTTTTTTCTTGTCCCACATTTCCAGCATTTTAAGCAGACTGAGGCTGCATTTCATGGTCTGTTGCTAATTTTTATGCATTGTTACCACTCAATGATCGTATTCTTCCTGGTGACCCCACTTGAACTCGCTTCCCTCAACTCCATGGCAGGTCCATGAGGCAAAGGCTTGGTTTATAGCAACGAGCCCTCGGTGGGACTACACCTTTGGACCACCCAGGAACAGCAGCAAGCTGAGCACAGCTCAGTGCCTCACAGCACTGCTCATATCTGGAGCCCACCTGCGCTCCTTGACCCATGCTGGCTTTCCTTTCATTTCTGCTCTCGTTCAGACTCACCGTGACCCAAATGGTTGTTCTCACAGGTACCTCAGAGACCTCTTCTGTTTGTCCCTTCCTCAATCTCCTTGTAAAACCGACTGCAGAGGTGGAGCTGGCTTTTTTTTTTTTAATTTTTTATTTTAAATGGAGAGAAACTGAATGCAGGTGGTGTAAATGTGGCAGATTTTTGCTGGAAGCCATGGGAGCTCCCATGCCAATTTGCATTCTCCAAGAGCCTGGCCCAGGATGTTTTCTATTTTAGTTTTTATGTCTGCACCTAGCCTTCCAGTTGGATGCATTTTAAAGTAAACAAAGTCGATAAATAAAGGCTTGTGCATTTCCCAGTCATCCCAGAGCGTTCCTGTTCCTCCCTCCTCTCCTCCTCCTCTCTCCTCCTCTTTTACTGCTTGCTACAGATACAACAAATAAATATTCAGCCAGCTTTCTAGTTTCCCTTTGCTCAACCGATTCTCCCTGAAATCTGTTTTTTGAACGGCTTTCTTCAAATAGAATTAAAGCCAGAGTGCAGAATTTAGGTTCTTGTGCGGAAAACTCCTGATGCAGGACTTTTCACCCCAAATTAGTCGTCCATCAGCAGCAGCCACATGCATTTTACTCTGACCTCGGGCTTTGCAGGAGCCAAAATGAAGAGAATTAGCTGTCCAGATGGGAACATAAGCACCCAAATGAACAGAAGCCGGCAAGTAACCCCGTGATTTCTTCTGGATCTGGATGGTGGAAACAACACGGGAGCGTGCCCATGTTCCAGGTGAAGGTGTGGGGCCAGGTCTGCCTCCTGTGTCAGCTCTCGTGATGCTCACCTTCCCAGCCCTTTAGCGTCACCAGCTCCACGCTGTGTGTTTAGGCCTTTTTCCAAATCTGTGACTTCAAGAGAATTTGCCTTAGTTTGAAGGCCCAGCCTTTGATCGTGGTAACCAAGATTTGTATTTATTTAAGCCTGTAATTAACTGAAATTAGTAATGGAAAGATTTTTTTAACTTAATGGGCCCTTACGTGTTTGAAGAAAACTGCTGGATTTTTAAAAAGTATATAAATCCCACCTTTCCCCCCACTTTGCAAACATATTTTCTGTTCATCTTTCTCCTTATAGACATCAGAACAAAATTCCAGGCTTGTGACTTGGAAAGCAAATAGATTTTACCATCCACGCAAACCAAAATCTGAAGCATCCACTCGCTCAGATAGTCCCTGTTTGCTTATGACCCCAGCAATGGGACATTTTGGCTCTGCAGCCATCACAGTGTAGGTCCCAGACTTACAGCTTTTCAGCCTCTCTGTGTGTCCCAGCTGCATCCAGACCTTAGCAGGTCAAATTCTTCCTTGACAGCCACCTTCTTCTATTTAAAACAAGCCTGGGGATCATCATCTGTTGGTTCATTTCCAAAGCCTATTAATTGAACCTGCAGGGTTTGGTTCTAACACACAAGCAGCCTGACTCTGGGAGCTTCACAGAGCTGCTCTGACCATCGCAAATGTGCACGTGCCAACATTATATCTCCATGTGGGAAATAAGGGACTAAGTCCCAGTCCTGAGGGATTAAAATAGGTAGAAAAAGAAAAAAGTATATATTTTGTTTTAATTAAAGGAGGTCTCATTGAGTGTATGTTTCCAGGATATGAAGGAATTCTTCCTACACAAACTGTGTTTGCATCCAAGCAGAGCAATGGGAAGGGTGTGGTGAGAAAGAAGCTTGCCTCAGAGGCCGGCTGAATAAAGGCAGACTTTCTCACAGCCTAACATCTGCTGCCCAGAGTCTGTCCACCTCTGGCCACAGCCAGAGAGCATATGGTGATGGGAGCACCTGAGGGGACTGGAACTCATTGCCTGAAACGGCCCTTTTGATGAAACGTGCTGCAGCTTGAATATCAGATGTCCCAAAGTCAGCAGGGAACCTCCTGCGACTCTGAGCTGCTTTGCCCATTTCAGAGCTTGTTGGAACTGTGCTCATTTTATTTTATCTTATTTTTTTCAGACACATGGGATAAATAAAAGAAAGAATGCAGGTTTTGCACCAAAACAGAGGAAGGGGTTTATTCTAAGGCAATGCAGAAGAGATGGAGGTTTGTGCTGAGCACTGAATGAAGCAGTCTCCTACCAGGGATCTTCACCCCTCCAAAATATTTCCCTTTTTTGTGATTTCCCGGTCTGAATAGTGGGCACATCTCTTCTATCTTTCTTGGCTGAGCATTTTCTTAGCCTCCACACTCCCAGCCTTCAGACAGCCAGTGAAAAAGGGCTCCGGTTAGTAACCCATGAGCAGGTGCTTAATGTTGTTTGAAATGCCTGCAGAGGTCTCTGACGCCAACAGTTACTCACAAAGGATATGATATTCCACAAGTTCTGTATCAGACCTGTCAGGCCCCTATAGGTCTCTCAGATAAGAATGTCCCAGGGCAACGCTTTCAAGCTCTGGTTTCCTACAGGTGGGTCAAGCTCAATCCCCCACTGCCTTGCTTGGACACAGCTCTGTGTCCACTACCCTTTTCAATGCTTGCTTCATCTCCCAGACAGTCCATTCAACCCCCAAACACCAGAGGTTTTCATCATTAGCACTGTTTCACTGAAAGAAATGAGGTGAGGAGCACAACCCTAGCCCACAGCTGGTGGAAGGATGCAGGCTGACCCCACCAGTCCTGCCTAGGTAGAACCAAATCCTCCAGATGACAGGAAGGCAGAAGCAGAAGGGAACGAGTGCACAGAAAGCCATTTGTTTAAAAACTGGGACACACATTGCCTGAAAGTGTTTTGCAACTTTCACTCGGCCCTAATAGGAACTCACACATTCCTTGAAATGGGCTATTCATTATACGGCAGCTAGTAAAAAAGAAAAGATTCCCCCCTCCCCCCC